>NC_026005.2:11667794-11967794 GCF_000442705.2 Elaeis guineensis | reverse complement strand
ATCGAACCATGTCCAATAAGGTTCGATTCTTTCTTTCTGAGACACCATTATGCTGTGGTGTCTCTGGAAGAGTCCATTATGAGAGAATCTTATTCTCTCCAAGATATAATAGAAATTCACTGAAAAGGTATTCACCCCCTCAGTCAGACTGAAGAGTCTTAATACTTTTTTTAGTTTGTTTCTCTACTTCATTACGAAATCGTTTGAACATTTCAAATAATTCAGACTTGTGTTTCATCAAATAGACATACCCATACCTAGATAGGCCATCTATAAATGTAATGAAATAGCTATACCCTCCTCTGGCACTAATATTCATAGGTCCACCAACATCACTATATATTAGACCTAGAACTTCACTAGTTCGTTCACCTTTTTCAGTAAAAGATGATTTAGTCATCTTTTCAAGAAGACAAGACTCATAGGTTGGCAATGATTCATAATCATTGATATTGAGGATACCCTTCTGTGCTAACATGTTTATCCTACTTTTGTTAATATGACCGAGCCTGCAATGCCAAAGGTAGGTATTTGTAATATTATCTAAATTTGGATATTTATTTAGAGTATACATTACACTCACAAACTGTGACAAAATATAGATACTATTTCTTAATTATCTTCGCATTATTGTAACATCATTCTCAATGATATCATAATAATCATTCTTTATCAATAAACTATAACCATCTTTTGCTAAAAGACCAATAGAGATTATATTCATCAAGAAAGATGGACAATAGTGACAATCACTTAACATAATACTATTAGATTTAAAAACAAGCTCGATGACTCCTAAAGCCTGGATTGAAATTTGACTTTCATCTCCCACATTTAGGAATCTCTTGTCGTTCTTAAATTTTTTACTAACTTGAAGTCCTTGCAATGAATTGCATATGTGAACTAGACTTTCGATATCCAATACCATGGTAGTAGTGTCACATATAGAAAAATTATAAGGTATTATCATATAAGCACCTTGATCAGCAACTAATTGCTCGTTTCTCTTTAGCCTGTTTAGGTCATAGTCTGCTTGACTCGATTCAGCCCTAAATTTTTTAGCTAGATTGGGCTCAAGACCAATATTCAACTTCTGATACTGGCTATCGAAGTTGGATTCAATAAGCTCATCACTATCAAATAGTGAGTGGAGCGACAAATTACTAATCATTTTTGAAAAGAAAGAAAAATACAGACCTAATTAGTATATGAATTAATCAAGTCTAAAGATATAGACTTTAGTCTAAAGATTATCCCATTATTTTATACGAATTGGTAGTCTCTACCTCTAATTTGAGGAATTACCTTAATTCTTTAGTAGATATTAGAATCCGCACAAATTGCATATAGGCCCGAGTATGGCTCGGCCAACCCATATGCATCTATAGGTAGGTTTTCAACTAATTATTTTTTCAAATAATTTTTAGTAATTAATTTTGTCTCAAGTTTTATTTCAGTAGGCGATGAGCATTCACTGAAATTTCTGGTTAAGTCCAACCATTAACATGAACCTACTTAGTGATTCTAACTAATGAATAATTGGATCCGAGTATGGCTCGACCAACCTAACTATTCATCAGATAGTACAACAGAGTCATCATATGATGAATAATAATTTTATCATTCAGAAAAATACCTAACGGATGGTGCCTACAATGTCAATCAGAAATAATGAATCCATTATCATTCACCTTAATGGGAGGCTATGATCTAGTTATCATCATAACTAGTTTATTTTATGGACCTAATAATTTAGAAGATTTGGTTAACATAATTTAACAGAATGAAATATACAGACCAGCTAATCTCAATCCTTCCACTGACTTCACCAAGTCAGATCAGGGTGTACTAAAAACAAGCTGATCCTACTGACAAGTCATCAATCCTCCTACTGACTTCATCAAGTCATGTTGAGGATAAAGATAAGTCGAACTAGGGGCACTTAAATTAGTCAAACTGATTTTTTAGTAAGCATGGATCAACCCTAATCATTAAGCGATCTGATCAAAATTTGATTCACCATGTTGGTCAGGTAAGTGAGATCGGTGGGAGGGATATGTCATTAACTCGTCATAGACTCAATCTATGTGAGTAGATTTTAATTAATGACCACCGGTCAAGACTGCCAAACTTACCTTAGACATCAACTGGTTAATCAGTTTCAATTGGATCTACTTATGGATTTGGGTTCGACTACCGAGCTCAAGATCAAAGTCTATTTGGGTCTAATCAAAGACATGAACTCGACCAACTATAATTATTGTATTGGCTCTAGAGAAATCTTGATTTAATCTAATTTTTCTCTTTAGTCCATTTAATCTTTGATTCTAACCCTAGGGTCTAACCCAATTAGGAGGACCTGATCAAGCTAACCCATAAATCCATCACTTATGTTTTATGCGAGTGATATTAGATCTTTAATTCACAATTCTAGATCTAATTTGTTTAACTTAATTCTTAATTAAGTTTGAGGCTGTGGGTAGGGGTTCGATATTTGAAAATAATTTTAAATTTTATAAAATATTTTTATAATTAATTTTATGCACAATCATTTATATCTGAAACTTGAATCGGCTCACTCCTGGATTGAGCCGACTCATTACAATGGGTCGACTAAGTTCTGAGACTTAGTTGACTCATTGATGATAAATTATTAATTATAATTTTTAGCCTATTTTATTGAGTCAACTCAACAAAAATTGAACTGACAGACCAGAGTCCTGAGTCGATCCAAACAATATTGAGTCGACTCAACAGACAAACTATAATAATTATATTAATTTTAGATCAAAATAATTCTACATAAATAGTAATAAAATCAATCATAAATTATTTTAAAATTATTCTAAATATATTCATGATTCTAAATTTTATTTGCAAAGATTAGATGCAACTATTTTTCATACAATGTATCATGTACACAATCTTAAAATTTTGAGAAAAGTAATATTTTCTTTTCATATTCATCTTCATGGAATATAGTCACAATGACACCCCTACACATCATAAGAAGATCTAATTGAATGAGAAAAAGAGAGATATAATCTCTATTACCTCCTATGATCGGACAGCCTAGTGACAAACTCGATCCGATTACTTCGCTGCTCCGATCATTTAATCTAAATAATTTAGATCTAATCTAAATTATTTTAGATCTGATTATTATATTTTGATCATATAAAAATTAAATAATAATTATCATAAAAAATTTTTACATGCTTTAAATTAAAATCAGATTTTATAAGGATCAGCACAAACTAGGATAACTTTTGCACTGTAAGGGATAAACCTTACAGTAGGACAACCTTATATCAGTTTGTGTGATCAGATCTATAACTAATTTTAGATCTAAATATCATATATCAAATTTAATTTAAATTAAATTATAGATCTATATGCATATAATATCATGTCATATCGAACCGTAGCTCTGATACCACTGTTAGGATGTGCAGGGGTTTTAAGTACGCATTTCAAAAATTTTATAGTAAAAAATATTAGATTAAAATATTTAATCTATAAATGTATGCATAAGATCTAATCTTAAAATCTCTACAAATGGATCTATGACATAAATTTATATGCATAAAAATCTGAATCTAAAACGACAAGAATGTGAACAAAAAATAATATTTAGTAATAGATCTAATCCATTACTTTTAGGATTTCGAACCCAATACCTGAGCATGGGTAGTCAAACTCCATGATTGAGAATATAGATCTAGAAGTCTTCTCTAGTCGCTCACAGATGCACAAGCATCCGGCCTCTACGGATGGTCCACACGAAGCCCTCAGACCGATCAGTCCTCCGCGGGAGTTCTAGCTCGTGCAGTCGGCTTCTGATGGCAGATCTGACTTGATCTCCTTCTTTGATCATCTCGGATCTTTTTGGTGTCGAAGATGGATCAGAGAAGGATACTGGATGGTGGAGAAAATTAGAGGAAGACACTCTTCTCTTTAGTTTTTTCTTACCCAGAAATCCTAGAACAGTTCTAGGTCTCTCACCCGAGAGGAGATCGATCTCCTCCTTTGTTCATGCCAAAAAAGATAGAAGCCCATCCAAACCTCACACCCCAAAGAAAGTTTTTGGCCCCTCTTTCTCTCTGGTATCTCACAATGAAAAGCTTTCTTAAGTTGGCCCACAAAATTGTAATCTTTTTATGGTTATCGCACAAACCAAGTAAGATAGGATAAGAGCTGGAATTTATTGCAATTCAAACCATTTTGAATTTCAATTTGACTCCAACTTTTTCTCACCCTTATCTGACTTAAAGAGGAACTTACTAGAGAAATTTAAATCTAGAAAACAATCAAAAACACTTTCTTTTCTTACACACAATGGGCGCCTTCAAAAGAAGCCAACGTGTGGAAGGATACGGATAGGATTTTAGGTTGAAATTCAAACTATTTTGAATTCAATTCAAAACCAACCAAATCCTATCCTATCCTTAATAGGTGACAAAATAAGGGTTAGTTTCTAATTTTCTCATGCATAAACTAATTTTATACGGTGAGAAAAGGTGTGAGACCTTTTGGGTGGCGCAAGGGAGAGAGTCCCATTCATCTGGGACTCTAGGGTTTAACTAATTAAATTTTTTTCAAATCTAATCTAATTAGATCCAAATAAAATATGATAAATCTAATCTAATTAGATTTTTATAAACTTAATTAAATTAATAAATTAATTAAGCTATAGATCTAATCAAATCAGGATCATTTCTCCCTTACCGATTAGGTCATCTTATAACTTAATCAAACCTGACCTGATTGAATCTAATTCAATCGACTTGATTCAAACTTTAATACTCAATCAATTTGAGCTAATTAGTGATCTAATCATTAATTAATCTTCTATTAATGATAGAGTCTAAATTCATTAGGACTTTTCACCAAAGTCTCCAACCAGTGGGACTCTTCAACAGAGTCCCTGTCCAGTGGGACTCTTCACCAGAGTCTCAGTCCACTGGAACCTTTCAAATTAGCCATATGATCAGAGAAAAATTTTTAATGTGTGTTACCCCATAGGTTCGAACCTAATCCGATAGCACAGAAATAGATTTTTATACCAATCAGAGTAACCATCTAGCAATGGTATCCGACATTCGGATAGGCCGAATGTATGCAAAGCGACACTCAAAAATCTATTTAGATATAGTTACCGTATAATTCATCCCTTTGACCCTTGATGCTAGGATGACTTAGAGTTTAAACTGTCAACTCTTTACAGTACATCCATTATGTGTCTCAACCTAATAAATCTTGTGACTCCTCACAAGGATTGCCCTAGCCAAGATCTTACTAAATTGAAACATAAAGCATTCTCTCCAATCCTTTGGAGTGGTCAATTCCATCTTGATTCACAGACTAACTTCACAAGTACTTGACTATGCTCAGAAACCTTTCAATCATGAATTAGAAATTCAGGTAGTCCGACACCAAAGCACAGTGAGTTGCTTGTAAGTCACCGTGGTGATCTCAGGTTGGAGGGATAATTATATCCATATCCCTTCAGAGTGACTCTTGATAGCAGAGTACTCCGAAGTTAGTCACGTTCAGTGAAATATATTCCTACATTTCACCTGCATGCCATACCAGTATCTCTACGCTCCCTGGTTAATAGGACAACCAACCTATATGGCATACAATGACCTACACTTGATATGTCATCATCTTAGTAATAGCATATCATTTGGTCGCGAACTCATTGAAGGACTAAACGATAAATTCTCCTTTATCAATTTAAAATAGTCCTAAGGACTTTCATCATAACACAGAAGTTCGATATAGAAGATGTACAAGTTTATAATAAAAATTATCAAATAAATATTTTATTAATTAATTCATATATAATTACATTAAATAGCACAACCGTCAATAGGCTGACGATGGACTTTGAGACATACTTTTTAACAAATATATGTTCCAACTTTGAAATATTTAGCATTCTCATAGGAGAAAATATCCCGTTATGGTCAATACCATAATGTTGATAATATTCTTAGGCAACCAGATGAGCTTTGTAGGTCTCCACCTTCTCGTCTGTGCTCTCTGATCCTATTGAAGATCTACTTACACCCTATGAATTTTATCTCTTCTAGTGGATCAATGAGTATCCATACACCATTGACCTTCATAGACCCAATTTCAGACTTTATGGCTTCAAACCACTAATCAGAGTCGGACAACTGCATGGCATCCATACAGGTGATTAGATCCTTATTATTCTCATCGAGTTCAAGAGAATCATGTCTCGGATCAAGATACCGAAGTATCTATTCGACAGATGTGGTACTCTATTGGATCTCCTTAATGGTGCCTTTACAATGGATTCTAGGTTTGATCTAATCAAATCTAGTTCTATAGGTTCATCAGATTGTGTCGGTTTTTCTACCTGTTGAACTTCATAAGTTTTATATTAAAGACATCAGTACCTTCACCAAGATACTCTTTTTCTAAAAGAAATATCGAACAATTCTTGTTCTTTAGCATGGTAGAAGATATATCCCTTAGATTCTTTGAAATACCCTACAAAATAATACATATAAGATCAGGATCCAAGCTAATCGATCTGTAAATGCTGGACATAAACTGAACACTCCCAAACCCTAAGGTAAGAGGATTTCGGCTTATGCCTAGTCCATATCTCATATGAAATTATTGTGACTGATTAATTCAGAATCCAGCTCAGAACATAACAAGTGTCTTAAGAGCATAATCCTAAAAGGAGACTGGCAGACTTGCAAATCCCATCATGGATCGAACTATATCTAACACAGTCAATTCCAATAAGAGAGAATCTTATTCTCTTCAATGCTCTTTTTAGTTTGTTTCTCTACCTTATTATGGAATCATTTAAGTATTTTAAATAATCCAAATTTATGACAAATATGTTCGTAGATCTAATACATCAGTATATATCAGACTCAGAACATCATTGGTTCATTCACCTTTTTCAGCAAAAGGTGACTTGGTCATCTTATTAAGAAGATAGGATTGATAGGTTGACAATGATTCACAATCATTGACTTTGAGAATTATCCTGTTGATCCTATTCTTGCTTAATGATCGAGCCTAAACTACCAAAGGTAGGCTTCTAGGATATAATCTACTTTAAGAGTCTGATTGTTGTGTACTACACACTAACAGGCTGTGATTATTCATAAATACCATTTCTCAGTTGTCCACATAGTTTTGACATCATTCATAATGATATCACAAAAATTATTAGACAATAGTGACAATCACTAAAACGATATTGGTAGAATTGAAAATAAGCTCGATGATTTTTAAAATCAGGATTGGAACATGACTTCCATCTCCAACGTTCAGGAACCTCTTACTATTTTTAATCTTTCTACTAACCTGAGATCATTGCAATAATTTGCATAGACTTTTGATATCCAATACCGAGACAGTAGTGTCATAGATAAAGAAATCACAAGGTGTTATCATATAAGTACCTTGTCCAGCAATCCTTTACTAATTTCTCTTCCTTAGCCTGTTCGGATCAAGGGACTCTACTAGACTAGGTTAACCTTAGACTCTTTTATTAGTTCGGACTTATTAGCCCAAGCACGACTCTTTTGTACCTTCTTTTTTTTTCTCAAAAAATTGTTATCCTACTAAAGATATATCTTTAGAGGTACAAAAAAACTCCTTCAATATTTGAAAGATTTTCTCTCACTGAGCATCATCGAATTTACAACTAAATTCGTATTCTTTACCATTCTCAAAAATAGTACATGATGATACGATCATTTAGCCACTTTTAATAAGTGCCTTTGATCGCAGCATGTGTGTTGGACTTGAAAACTTTAGGTGCTGGATCCATAATCGTATATAGGATCAATTCGTACTCTAGAACTATTTACAACTTTCGATATCATCTATCGAAGTTGGATCCTATAAATAAGTCACTGTCAAACAGTGAATAGAGCAACAGATATCTAGCCATAACTGAAAGAAAAAACTCAAGACCTCTATATTTATGAATTGATTAAGCCTAAAGATTTGGACTTTAGTTTAAAGGTTCTCCCACTATTTTGATCGAATTGGTAGCCTCTACCTCCAATCCGAGAAATTATCCTAATTCTTTAGTGGATACTAGAATCCACACAGATTGCATATAAGCACGAGGATGGCTTGATTAATCTATAGGCATCTATGGGTAGGTTTTCAATCAATTATTTCTCTAAATAATTTTTAATAATTAATTTTACCTCAGATTTTATTTCAGTAGATGATGGACCTCCACTGAAAGTCCTGGTTAGGTCAAACTATTAACATGAACCTGCTCAATAGTTCTAACTAATGAATGATCAGGTCCGAGGATGGCTCGATCAACCCAACCATCATCAAATAGTATAATAGAGTCATCATATGATAAATGATAATTTCATCTTTCAGAGAGTACCATACAGATGGCACCTACAATGTCAATCAGAAATAATGGATCCATTATCATTCATCTTAATGGGAGGTATGATCTAGTTATCCCTATAATTAGCTCATTTTAAGAATCTAATAATTTAAAATATTTAATTATATTTAGAGAAGAGAGAAGAGGAGATCAATCAGTAGACCACAATCCTCCTATTGACTTCACCAGGTCACTTAATCGGATTAGGGTCATGCTGGTTGAAGTGGCACCTAGATCAATCACACTGATCAACCTTAATGATATGGGTCAACTCAAATCACTTAACGATCTAATCAAAACATAATCCATCAAATTGGTCAGGTAAGTGAGATCGGTGGGAGGGTCTGCTAAGCTTGTCTTAGACACCATCAAAATGGTCAGGTAAGTCGCTCGCAATTAAAAATCATCAATCAAAATGTCAAACTTATCTTAGACACAGATTGATTAATTAGTTTCAATTTGATCAATCTAATGATTCGAGTTCAACCACTGAGCCACAATCAAGGTCCATTTTGTCTAATCAAAGACATGAATTTGATCATCTACAACTATTGTATTAGAAAAACTCTAATTAATCTAATTCAATATTTGATTAGACTTAATCAATTTTTTTATATGCTCAATTAATTCTTTGATTCTAACTTTAAGTCTAATCCAATTAAAAAGACTTGATTTGAACTAACCCATGTCTCCATATTTTATGCAATATCATTAGATCTTAAATTACAATTCTAGATCTAATTGATTCTACACTTAATTTTTAATTAAATTTCAGCATTAACATGAGTTTAGGTTTAAGTTTGAAATAATTTTAACTTTTTTATTTTATAAATAATTTACAATAAATATTACGCAAAGACTTTCTACTCTAAAATTGGGTTGACTCAATCAACATTGAGCTAGCTATATAAGGAGACTGGATCAACTCAGTTCAAAACTGGATCAGCTCAGTAATTGTGTGAGTACTTCTCAAAGAGTTTCAGTTCTAAAAAATCTTGCATAACACTAAAATAAAATCAATCATAAATATCTTTTAGATCATATCTAAAACTTTTATGATATGAAATTTTATTTTCTCATGATTAAAATAATTTTAATCATATAGATTAGATACCTTATTTTTCATACAACTTTGTATCACATACAACAAACCTAAGATTTTAAGATCTAGAGTTTTACAGAAAAATAAGTTCTTTCTTTTGTGTTCTTCTTCATGGGATCTAATCACATGGCATTCCTACATGCCATAAGAGCACCCCATCGAATGAGAAGAGAGGGTTTTTAAACCCTTCTTGCTTCTATGATCAGACGGCCTGGTGATCAACCCAATCTAAGTACTTGCTAATCGGATTATCTAATCTAATCATATATCATATATGCATGAATTTAGGTCTAATCTAAATTATATCATATCTGATTACAACTTTAGATCATATTTAAATCAGATCATAAACATCATATGCATGACATAAAATCAGATTTTATCAAAGATCAGTACAAACTAAGACAACATTTTCAATGTAAGGGATAAAACTCACAGCAGGATAATTTTATATCAGTTTGTGTGATGAATCATTAATTAAATTCAGATCTAAGATATCACATATCAGATCTAAATAAAATTAAAATTTAAGTTTAATATATACATATAATATGTCATAACAAACTTAGGCTATGATATCACTGCTGGTGAATGTAGGCAATTTCATGCATGCATTTCGAAATTTTTTTGAATAAATTACAATGAAAGATAATTAGATTAATTAAATTAATCTAATATGCATATGATCTAATCATCAAATCAACTAACTCTAGGATCTATGATATAACATATTGTATATAAAATTTAAAAAATACTAAAGATAAAATCAGCATGCATGCATGTGAGCAATAGATCACATCTACTTCTAATCTGAGTTCAGAACTCGATACCTTTACACGGATCAATGATTGCCACTACTGAGAGACATGGTGAAGGAGATCCTTGCTAGTTGCTCATAGTCACACACGCATCCGACTTCTACGAAAAATTTACTCGAAGTCCCGATCTGATCTGTCTTCTCGAGAGTGCTAGCTCACATGAAGACCTTCTTCTTAACTGATCTGGATCCTTTCATCAAATCTTTAAAACTTTTTTAGAGGTTAAAAATAGACTTCTAGAGGAGACGAAGAGGTGAAAAAAAGATAGAGAAAAAAATAATTTTTTTCTTTTTTTTTCTCTCTTTCCAAACCCTGAGGACCGAAATCTTAGAAATCTGATTTTTATGCACGCCCTAAGAGAAAAGGACTCTCCTCTTCTTTCATGCCATGAAACCATGCCTAAGACCCCTCTCAATATGAAGGCCTCTCTCTCAGGTCTCTTTCATGCACAAGAATGAAATAAAACTTCTTTTATTTCAACATGTAAGGAGGTAGGGTGAAGAGTCCTAGAGATCATGGACTCTTGATGTGTTGTCGCTCCTACTTAAAAATTCATGCTAAAACATGTCAAAAAAATATGGGATGCCTCTTTTCATATTTTTTCATAGTAAATCAATTTTTTATAAAAAATATCCTCAAAAAATCATATATATAAGGAGAAAAAATAAGTTGGTGGCAAGGTCTTAGAGATAATGTCAAATATTATCTATAAAGTATCCTATTTCAAATCAGATTTGAATATATCATTTAAAACTTGATCCTACCCATATTTGGATGTGAGATAGAGAAGGGAAAGGACTCTTTGGTGTAAAAAAATCTCAGACAAAACTATTTGTGCGTGAGGATATATGATGTCAAAGTGGGAGGCGCATGGAAGAAGAGTCCTATTCCAATAAGGACTCTTAATTTTCTTATTTGAATCCAAACCAAATCGCATCTGGTTTAGCCCAAATAAAATAGATAAAATCTAATCTAATTAGATTTATAAATTTTTAATCAAATTAAGAATTGATTGAATCAAAGTCCTGATCAAATCAGAGATAATTCTTCCTTAGCGATTAGGTCATCTCTTAACCTAATCAAATCAAACCTAATTGAATCCAATTCAATTAAATTTTATTTAATTTTTTTTATTTAATCAAATTAAACTAATCAGTAATTTAATTATTAATTAATCTTTCATTAATTTACTAATACTTGATGAATTAATTTATTATAATTTTTGTATAAGGTTAACCATCAATCGAATTGATGATTAAGTCCTTGAACAATTCTCAGCCACATGATCAGTCAGAAACTTCTTTTGAGTATGACCCAATAGGTTCAAATCTAAGTTGATAGCATAGAAATAACTTTTTGAATCAATCGATGTAACCATCTAGCAATGGAGTTCCAACGTCCAGATAGGTCGAATAAAGGTGAAGCAACATTCAAGAATCTATTTACGTATGGTTATCGTATAATTCATCTCTTTGATCCTAATGCTAGAGGATGACCTAAAATTTAACTGTCAATCCTTAATAAGTCATCCACATTATATTTTTATCTTTTTTAAATCCATCACATAGATTATCTGGATTCAAATTTTGCTAAATTGAAATACATTGATACATTAACTCCTACTAATTCGGAGGGGTCAATCCCATCTTGATTCACGCACAGACTTGACAAGTACTTGACTGCATCCAAAAATTATTTATCACTGAATTAGAAACTCAGTTAGTCCAGCATCAAACTACAGTGAGTTGCTTACAAATCACCATGGTGATCTCAGATCGGAAGGACACTTATACCCATACCTTTCGCGAGCTACCCTTGATAGTAGAGTGTACCACAATTAGTCATATTCAGTGATGATATACTTCTACATCTCACCTGCATGCCATACCAATATCTCCATACCATTTGGTTATGAGGATAACTAACACATATGGCACACAATGACCTACACTTGATATCGCTATCGTCCTAGTAATAGCATATCGTTTGGTCACGAACTAATTTAAGGACTACGTGATAAATCCTCCTTTATCGATCAAAGTAGTCCTAAGGACTTCATCACAATATAGGAGTTCATTAGAAGATATAATCTTATGATAAAAAAGGCCAAATAACTTTTATTATTGATCAATTCATATACATTTATAATTAGCACAATCATCAAACGATTGACTTTAGGACATATTTTAATTTCAGCATAAGATAGTTTACTTTACCTTACAATTTTCTATTAATTTCTATAATCTTTAATCTTTTTGCAAGTAGTTTTTTTTATCACATCATATCTAGTTAAGCATCCTTCTAGGGTTTACCGTAGTTAGATGCTGACGTTTTATGGTTCCTTTGCTTGCTTTTAATGTTGAAGAGTCCTTCTACTTTTATCCCTTTGCCAAGAGACTTGATGAATTATAGTTGGATTGAGATCCCTTCATAGTTTATGCTTAATTCAGTGCAAGAAAGGTAACGAGTACAAGGATCATAATTTCTACAAATCCTCAACCCTTTCTTACTGTAAAATCTTGATAGGTTATAGTTGAATTAGAGTCTCTTCATGGCCTATGCTTGGATCAACATAAGAAAGGAGAGTCTCTTACCTAGGATAAAGTAAAATACTTGATAGATCATAGTTGAGTTAAATCTCTTCATAATTCATGCTTGTTCATACTTTACACTCTAATAAGAAGTCATAAAGGATGTATTATTCGAGAAATCATTGAAAAAAGCTATCTCAACTATTGGTCTAGTGAATTTGAAAACCCTAGATCCCTTAGATATCATATTTTTGCATTTGTGTTCTTTTGATTTTAGTTAACAAACAATCTCCATATCTTCTTCAAAGCTCGTCTGAGTAAAAGTTTAAATATATTTTAAACATCCAATTTCTTATGCGATCAATCCGTACTCGTCGAACATGCTATATTGCATATCGTGTGCTTACAGTTACTTTTAAGACACATCAATCGAGCTATCCTTAGTATTATAAAAATAATCTCATTGCATGATAGCATTAGGACTTACCTTGCTCCATACAAATCCATTATAGAATCATTAATCTCAGAGATCTCAAAGTGCTCCAAACTCCTTGATCCATCCATCTACCCAAAATTTCAAATCAATTGATGCATGACTAGAATCATCATCCACTTACATAAATATCAAAATAACAAGTAGATGATCTAGATTATTCATTCGGCAACATAAATCTCAAAGTGATTGTATGGATGATTTAGATTATGCATCCCTTTGCATAGATCTCAAAACGATCAGTGGATGATCAAAATTATTTATCCACCCATGCATATCTCAAAGTAACTGTGGATTATCCAAATATTCATCTGCTTGTACAAGTCTCAGAGCAACCATGGACAATCTGAATATTCTCTATCTGCATATTTTTCAAAGTAGCTGTAGATAATTTAGATATTCATTTGCCTGCATTGATCTCGAAGTAACGAAAGATGATGTAAAAATTTATCCATTTGTAAATATCTCAAACTAGTGTATGACCTATTGGATTTTCTACAGGTGCTAGTGCATGTAGATTTTAATTTTTTTTTTTAAATTTAAAATATAACAAAAGATTTGATTAAAATAATTTTAATCTAAATATGCATTCATCATTTAAAAGTATCTATGAATCTAGTTCATATACTAAAATTAACATATACTGATTTTAGAATGAATAAAAAAAAATCAGTAATCAATTCACATACCTGAATCACTTTTCATTTTGCCTCAAACTTGTTACTGGAGTTGAATCCAATTCAATCTCTGAATCTCGAGGCTGAGTAAGTTTTGAATCAGCAGCACAAGCATTTTGCCTCTACAGATATCACAAGGTTGATTTGGATAGGCTCCTCTTGATACAACTTACTTGAACTAAAAACCTGAATAGGCTTGAACCAAGTCTAGATAGAGATCAACCCTTGAACCCGTTTGATCTTTCTTTCTTTATTCTTGAAGAAATCAAGAATCTTCCTTGATCCCTCAACTAATTAAGATAGACAACAACTAAGAAGTGGTTGCAACTAACTCCCAACAACTTGAGATGAAGAAGATAAAACCAACAACTTTGGTGCCAACCTTTGACACCAAGGAAGAAGATGCCACCCACCTCTCTTCTAAATCCAATAGGGGATGCCTAGAGAGAGGGCATGGGTTAGAGAGAGAAAGAAGAGGGGAGGCATTGGGCACAATAAGGGTGGTGGCAAGGGATGATAGAATATGAGATAATGAAAAGAGATAGGACTAGGGTCCTTTAAATAGACAACATAAGTGTGTCTTAATTAAATTAGGATCCCTCCTCCTCCTAATCATATTAGAAATCCTAACCTTAAACTACTTGACCAAGTAAATGGGGCGCCACCCTTTATTGACCCATGCCCACACCCAGTGCTAGGTGTCTCATCATATCGGATCCAATTAAAAGCTTCTCAAATCAGCCCATATGGTTTCATGAATTCACTTCAAGAGTTCTTGATCAAATCAAGATGAATAAAATCAAGAAGATTTAATCCAAGCCATAAATTAAGCATCCAACTATTGGAGGCCATTGAATCAAATTCAATTAGATCCAAATCAAGTATAGAAATTGGCTGATACTTATCATATAAGCAAACGAACCATTAGATTAATTAGGTTCACCCAGGTGCTAGTAAGGTTAACATGAATCCAATAAAATTTCTTTAAATCCATATAAATTGATGCTTCATAAGTCCAATTATAACTAATCCAGATCTTGTCCCTTTATATATGATCCCGTAGATTTAATTTTGTTTGCTAGTGGAACATATCATGATCTCCATCATAGGTATCACTGAAATTTCTTTCAGTAGATCGAAACAATTCCACTCTAACTCGATAATGATCATTAATCTAGAATGATCCTATTAAGCTCTCACAATCCACCAGTAACATCTAGCAATATAGTGACAATCTAGCAGAATCAAAATAGAACCTCTAGGTGTAGTTAATATGTAATACAGTCTCTCTATCGTGAGTCCTGACTAGATAGTAAGTCATGGATTCATTGTCAAACCTCATCATCAGTCATATGATAGATCCGTTTAGCTTAAGCCCAATAGTGATTCTAAATGAAAACTCTTTTTCATCAATCATACTACTATGGTCATAGACTTATAGACTCAGCTTCTCAAATCTGATAGGACTACTCTTCTCTATCAATACTGACAGATCCCATCTAGATATACATGTTATTTCCACAGCTCAACCAACTGAAGCCAACATCCATTACAAAAACTCATGATTGAGTCAATATTTATGTGTAGTCAAACTACAGCAGTCTTACTGTGAGCAACTGTGATACCGTAAGTCAAAGGACCAGTCATACAACTATAGCATCGAGATGATCACTGACGATTGAATAGAAATCCATATGATCTCTCGTATGGTCACGCTCAGTACTTGTTGTTCTCTAATAACTATCTGCACTTATTGCTCGGTATCTCTACACTGTAAATTAGAGACTCATCTACCTCGAAGGAAGCAAATCATGCACCGATCTATCTGGATGGATCACCGTTCCTATGACTATCCTATGATCGAGAGTAATTTAGGAATCGATCATACATGCTTCTAACAGTTGAGAATATATATCGTAATATCAATTTCAAGGATGAATCAAGGACACATAATATTTGAATGAAAAAAAAACTTGCCCTTTATTGATTAAATCAATAGTTTTAAAATATAAATTTATGTCATAGAATAAAAATTTATCAACAATAATTAGCTTCTAGGACATACATCTAACAATCTTCTACTTAGATTAAAATCAATTGGCTATTAATCTAAGCCTCATCTTCTCAAGGTAAGCTTCCATTTTGGGCTGGCTCAATTACTTTATCAGTGGGTCTGCCACATTATCCGCGGAGTCTACTCTTTGCACCTCAATATATTGCTTCTCGAGATAGTCGTGTATGATATGGAACCACCGTTCAATGTGCTTAGATTTTTGATGAGATCAAAGCTTCTTAGCAAGTGCTATAGCTCTATTGTTGTCACAGTATAGTGTTATGGCATCCAATGTCATTGTACTAAGTTCCATGATAAAGTTTTGAACCAGAAGCTTTCTTTTGTAGCATATGAAGCGGCAACATACTCAACCTCTATGATCGAATCTATGATGATGCTCTGCTTGGAATACTTTTAGTTAACTATACCATCATTGCAAATGAACACATACTCCATTATAGACCTTCTATCATCAAAATCTGATATGAAGTTCAAATCTGTATAACCCTCAATCCGTAATTCAGGTGCTCCTTCAAAGATCAAAAACAAATCCTTAGTCCTTCATAAGTACTTAAGAATGTTCTACACAGCTATCTAGTGTTAATCATCTGGATTCGACTGATACCTATTTGTAACACTCACAGCAAGAGTAATATCGGATCGAGTATATAGTATGGCGTACATGAGGCTCTCTGTCATCGAAGCATAAGAGATCCTACTCATATGCTCATCTCCTCAGAAATGGTAGGACACATTGTCTTGAAGAGTCGAATATCATACCTAAGGGATAGCAAATCCCTTTTGGAGTTTTTCATGCTAAACCACTTTAGCACTTTCTCTATGTACAGCTTTTGTAATAGGCCAAGCATCCTTCTAGATCCATCTCTATAGACCCTTATCGTAAGGATATAGGACACTTTTCGTAGGTCTTTGATAGAGAATTTTCTAGACAACCAAACTTTGACCAAGGTTAATATGAAAATATCATTCTCAATAAGAAGGACATCATCCACATACAGTACGAGGAAGACAAGCATGCTCCCACTAATCCTTTTATAAATACAAGATTTCTCTTCATTTTTGATGAAATCAAATGATTTAGTTGCATCATCGAAATGAAGATTCCAACTCTGAGAAGCCTGCTTTAGTCCATAAATGGACCTTTGCAGCTTGCAGACTTGATGATCACTATCATCGGATGTGAAACCTAGAGGCTACTCTATATAGATATCTTCCTCAAGATATCCATTCAGAAAAACAGTTTTCATATCCATCTGTTAGATTTCATAATTATAGTAAGCTGCAACAGCAAGCAATATACGGATGGATTTCAGCATGGCTATAGATAAAAAAGTGTCATGATAGTCAATATCTTCGTGCTGACTATAACTCTTCACCATCAGCCTTGCTTTATAGATCTTTATCTTACCATCGGTACTTATTTTTTCTTTTGTAGATCCATTTATACCCAATAGAAATAATTTTCTCAGGAGGATCCACTAAGGTCCATACCTGATTCGAGTGCATTGAGTCAATTTCTAACTTCATTGCATCTAATTATTTTTCAAAATCGATATCAAACATCACCTCATCAAAAGTACTAGGATCATCACCATGACCTCCATCTTCCACAAGGAACGCTTCCTTTACATCCTCCTTTAGTATATCCATATATCTTTCAAGAGGATGGGAGATTCTACCTGATCTATGAGGTAGAGATGGAACATTATTTACTGGCTCATCATGGATGGATTTCTGAGGATCTATAGCTTGTTGCTCTTTAGAGATATTCTCATCAAGCTCAACTAACCTCCCACTGCTACTATCCTAGACAAATTATTTTTCTAGGAATGTGGTGTTGTGACTCACAATCGCATTGTGATCATGTGGAAAGTATAAGTAGTATTTCATAGATTTCTTAGGATACCTTATAAACCAAGCTACAATAGATCTATCTCCTAACTTATCAGCTTTCTGTCTCTTGACATAGGCTGGACATCTGCAAGTTTTAAGATAACTCAGACTCGGCTTCTTACTATACCATATCTCATATGGCATGATAGGAATGGGTTTAGAAGGAATCCTATTTAAAATATGCATCGCAGTAAGGCATGTCTCCAAAGAAATAAGGATAAATCAATAAAGCTCATCATGGATCACACCATATCCAATAGGGTCCTATTTCTTTTTCTGGATATCTTGTTGAGTTAAGGCATGCCAGAAAGAGTCCATTGAGAGACTATGCTGTTCTACTTAAGATATCCCAGAAGTTCAGTATTTAGATATTTTTCTCCTCGATCAGATCGTAAGACTTTGATGGATTTATCTGTTTGCTTTTCTATCTCATGC
The DNA here is from genome assembly GCF_000442705.2 of Elaeis guineensis. Lineage (NCBI taxonomy): Eukaryota > Viridiplantae > Streptophyta > Magnoliopsida > Arecales > Arecaceae > Elaeis > Elaeis guineensis. The sequence continues at coordinate 11,949,352 of NC_026005.2, read as the reverse complement.
CTGAATTCTCTAAATCTTTCAAAGACTTCAGACTTGTGCTTCATAAGAAATACATATCCATAACGTGACAGATCATCAATAAAGATAATAAAGTAGCTATAACCACTAATGGCCTGCACATCAAATGGACCACATACATCGGTGTACCAGGACTAGTAACTCAGTGGCCCTTTTTTCTTATCCCACAAAGGGTAACCTAGCTATTTTTCTTCGAAGACATCATTCACAGATCAGAATTGACTCAGATTTAACCAAGTCAAGGATCTCATCCTTTTTCAGTCTATTTATCCTATCCTTTTCAATATGGCCAAGCCTATGGTGCCATAAGTATTTCTAGTTAAACTCATTTTTGGATCTCTTTTGGCCTAGGCACTCACTACTTGCTCGTTTAAGTTCACATTAGCATCAACATGCAAGTGATAAAGACTGTCAATCAAAAGATCAGATGTAACCAATTTATTTTGTAAATAAATAAAATAATAGTTTTTATTAAATTAAAAAATAAATTTATCCTGTGCTAGTATAGAAATCGAAATCAAATTTCAGTTAGCTATAAGAATAAAATAACAATCTTTTAAATCTAGTCTAAAACCTGATGGTAATCGAAGAAGATAGATTCCAACGACTTTTGTTGACCCAAAAGATCATGTCACTTTGTCTTAACCTTCTACTTCCTATTTGACCCTGCATTGAAGTACATATGTGTGCACTCGAATCAGAGTCCAATATCCAATTAAAAGTAGAAAAAATTATTAGGTTAGATTTTATTACGAGCATGCCTTCACAAGGCATTTCACCTTTTTCTTTTAGGCTCTCCAGGATAGAATGCCTTGAACCCTTCAATGTTCTCTCAGCAGTGACTAGAATATTGACCAACTTGAGTAAGTTGCACTCCAATTTGTTCATATGATAGTTTATGATAAACTGTCCAAATGAACTAGTCAGAGATTGGAGGATCAAATCCACCTTTAACTCTCTCTACATAGTAAGCTCGAGTTTCTGAAGCTCCTCAAGGTCCTTGATCATTGTTATACAATGATCGTGGATTGACTGCCCCTCATGCATCTTCATATTGAACAACTGTTTGGATAATTCGAAGCGTACGGTATGGCTCTGCTCACCACATAACTCTTGCAGGTGAGTGATCATAGCATAAGTAATAGACATGTGCTCATACTGGTTCTACAATTCGTTTGATATGGAAGCCAGCACATAGCACTTTACCCTAAGATCATCGTCCGTCCACTTATCCAGAGCAGCTTTGTGCTCTATCGTAGGATGAATTGGTAAGGCTGGGATATTTTGATCAAGTACATACTCGATCTTCTCGACTGTTAGGACTATCTTAAGATTTTTAAGCTAGTCCCTAAAATTTGTATCGGTCAGATGGTTGGTTTTAAGGATGCGGACTAGTGGATTAGAGGTCGATATTATCTGTGAGAGTAGAGATTCTAGTCAGATATTTATACTTAAAATTATATTTGTTCTAGAAATTTTTAGATGTAAATAAGCTTTCACTATTTTTTTGGATTCTGACACTCCTCGGATGGAAAGCTAAAATTTGATGTGACCAATACAAGGTTTCTAGTGGGTGCTATGGTTCCACCGATGTTGTGCACCTCATGTAACAGTTATTGATGATACACACACCGATACGTAGGCAAATCTTTGCCCAAATACTTCTCTAAGCATGTTATAGTGACTTGATTTTTAAGTTATGTGAGTTCAGATAACATATATTGCCCCACTCCTTAATTAAGTCAGACCCATCATTCACAAGCAGGAGTGAAGCTGTCGTTGAGTCTCTTAGATAACACATATTGGACCCAACCCCAATTTCACCCAAGAGCAACTCTTTGGTAATAGAGTGGTTGTATGTTCCTGATGTAATTGAAACACTGTAACTAGCCAAGAACAGTCAATGCTAGTACTATGCCCATACTTCTACAATGGTGGAAGACCGTAAGACTTAATATTGATTGGAGAGGTTTAGATCAGGTCTCATCTAATCAGTCATTATATGATCGATCTAATTGGCATGGGCTAAACTAAAATTTCTTAGCAACTAATGAATCCAGTCATCCAATTAGTCAGGTAAGTGAGATCGGCGAGAGGATATGCCATTAACTCACCGTAAGCTAAATTATCTAGATGAGTAGTCTCTCAATTAAAAATCATCGATCGAGACTTGCCTCAGACACCAAATAGCTTATTCATTTCAATTAGTCAGCTTAGGTGAATCAAGTTCGAGTCATAAAATCGAATTAGGTCTTTAGGTTGACTTAATTCTACATATGGAGTTTGATCGACTCAATCTACAATATTTGTAGAATTACTAACTCAATTAATCTAACCCAAATCAATATTTGACTTGATTCGATCAATAGCTACATCGATCTCGATCCAATATGATCTAATCATAACTTAAAATGTCATCCGATTACATGACCTATTGCAAAACTACCCATGCCAATGATTCATGCACACACTAATTTTAGATCATAAAAATAATTTTCAGATCTAAATTTATTGCATAAAAAGTAAGTTTTTATTTTCGAAATACTTTCAGAACATATATGCTATCATATATATATATATATATATATATATATATATATATATAATTAGATTTTTTTAAAATTAAATTTAGATTTAAATATTCCATCATATATCGCATACATAAAAAATTCAGATTGTAAAAATTTAATTTCTAACTTACGCATGCTTTCATATATCGCATATATAAATAAAAATCAGAATTAAAATACTTTTCAGATCTAAACATAAATACATACATCGCATGTATGAGCCAAAATCAAAATTTTAAAAATAATTTTTTAAATTTTTATGCTACTTTCATACATATGAACATGTGGCTTTAATACCACTGTTAGATTTTCTACAGGTACTAGTGCATGTGGATTTCAAAATTTTATCTAAATCTAAAATATAATAAAAAATTAAATTAAAATAATTTTAATGTAAGTATACATTCATCATATAAAAATACCTATGGATCTAGTTCATATGCTAAAATTAATATAAATTAATTTTAGGATGAATAAAAAAAAGTCTGTAATCAATTCACATACCTGAATTATTTTTTCTTTTACCTTAAACTTGTAACTGGAGTTGAATCCAATTCAATCCCTAGATCTCGGGGTTGAGCAGGTTCTAAATCAACAGTACAAGCATCTTGTCTTTACGGATATCTATAGGATCGATCTATATAGGTTTCTCTTGATACAACTTACTTAAACTCAAAGTCTGAATAGGCTTGAACCAAGCTTGGATAGAGATCAACCCTTGAACCCTTTTGATCTTTCTTTTCTGATTCTTGAAGAAGCCAAGAATCTTCTTTGATCCTTCAACTAATCAAGACGGACAACAACCAAGAAGTGGTTGTAACAAACTTCCAACCACTTGAGATAAAGAAGATGAAACCAACAATCTTTGCGCCAACCTTGGACACCAAGGAAGAAGATAATGCCACATCTCTTCTAGATCCAATAGGGGACGCCTAGAGAGAGAGGGCATGGGCTAGAGAGAGAAAGAGAAGAGGAGGCATTGGGCACAATAAGGGTGGCGGTAAGAGATGATAGAATATGAGATAATGAAAAGAGGTAGGACTAGAGTCCTTTAAATAGGCAACATAAGGGTATCCTAATCAAATTAAGATCCCTCCTCCTAATTATATTAGAAGTCCCAGCCTTAAACCACTTGGACCAAGTAAATGGGGCACCACCCACTATTAACCCACGCCCACACCCAGTGCTAGATGTCCCATCATATGGGATTCAATAAAAAATTTCTCAAATCAGCCCATATTGTTTCATAAATTCACTTTAAGGATTCTGGATCAAATCAAGATGAATAAAATCAAGAAGATTTAATCTAAGCCATAAATTAAGCATCCAACCATTGGAGGCCATTGAATCAAATTGAATTAGGTTCAAATCAAGTATAGAAATTGGTTAATGCTAATCATATAAGCAAACCAACCACAAGAGAAATTAGGTTCACCCAGGTACTAGCAAGGTTAATATGAACCCAATAGGATTTCTCTAAATTCATATAAATTGATGCCTCATAAGCCTAATTATAACTAATCCATGTCTTCTTTCTTTATGTGCGACCCTATAGGTTTAATTCTATCTGGTAGTGAGACATACTATATTCTCCATCATAGGTATCATTGAAACTCCTTTCAGTAGATCGAAACAGTTCAACTCTAACTTGATAAGGATCATTGATCCAGAACGATCCTATTGAGCTCTCATAATCCACCAGTGACATCTAACAATATGTAGTAAAAATCCAGTAGAATCAAAATATAACTTTTAGGTGTAATTAATGTATAATATAGTCATCTGATTATGAGTTCCGACTAGATGACAGGTCACGGATAAATCGTCAAACTTCATCATCAGTCATATAATAGATCCGATCAGCTCAAGCCTAATAGTGATTCTAAATAAATTTTTTTTTTATCAATCACACTGCTATAGTCATAGACTTATGGACTCAACTTCTTAAATCTTATAAGAATACTCCTCTCTATCAAAGTCGATAGATCCCATCTAGATGCGCACGTTGCTCCCAAAGCTCAACCAATTGAAGCCAATATCTACTACAAAAACTCATGATTAAGTCAACATTTATGTGTAGTCAAACTATAGCAGTCTTACTGTAAGTAACTGTGACACCACAGGTCAAAAGATCAGTCACATAACTACAGCATCAAAATGATCACTGACGATTGAATAAAAATCTATATGATCTCTCATATGATTATACTCGATACTTATTGTTGTCTAACAACTATCCGCATTTATCGCTTAGTGTCTCTACATCATAGACTAGAAGCTCATCTATCTTGAAGAAAGTGAATCATGCGTCGGTCTATCTAGATGGATCACCATCCCTATAACTATCCTATGATCAAGAGTAATTTATGAATCAATCATACATACCTCTAATCCTTGATAGTTGAGAATATATATCATAACATCAATTTCAAAGATGAATCAAAGATACATAATACTTGAATAAAAAAAAATATCTTTTATTGATTAAATCAATAGTTTTAAAGTTCAAATTTGTATCATAGAATAAAAATGTCAGCCAACAATTGATTTTTAGGATATACATCTAACAATCTGTCACTTGGACTAAAATCAATTGGCCATTAATCTAAGCTCCATCTTCTCAAGGTGAGCTTTCATTTTGGGCTGACTCAACTGCTTTGTCAGTAGATCTACCATGTTATCTGTGGAGTTTACTCTTCATATCTCGATATATTGCTTCTCAAGATAGTCGCGTATGATATAGAATCGCTGTTCAATGTGTTTAGATTTCTAATGAGATCGAATTTTTTTAGCAAGTACTATGACTCTATTGTTGTCACAGTATAGTGGTATGGCATCCGATGTCATTGTACCAAATTTCATGATAAATTTTTTGAATCAAAAGCCTTCTTTTATAGTATTTGAAGCGGTGTTATACTCAGCTTCTGTGGTCGAATCTGCAATGATGTTCTGTTTGGAATACTTTCAGCTAACTACACCAATATTATAAATGAACACATACTTGATGTAGATTTTCTATCATCAGGATCCGATATGAAATTCAAATCTGTATAACCCTCAATCTATATTTTAAGTGCTATTTCAAAGATCAAGAATAAATTTTTAATCCTTCATAAGTACTTAAGGATTTACTTCACAGCTATCCAGTGCTGATCGTTTGAATTCGACTGATACCTGCTTGTGATACTCACAGCAAGGATAATATTGGGTCGAGTATATAGTATGGCGTACATGAGGCTCCCTATCGTTGAAGCATAAGGAATCCCACTCATGTGCTCGATCTCCTCAGAAGTGGTAGGACACATCATCTTGGAGGGTTGAATACCATACCTAAGGGGCAGCAAACCTCTTTTGGAGTTTTTCATGCTGAACTGCTTCAGTATTTTCTCTATGTACAGCTTTTATGACAGGTTAAGCATCTTTCTAGATCTATCTCTATAGACCTTTATCTCAAGGATATAGGATGCTTCTCCTAGATCTTTCATGAAGAATTTCTTAGACAACCACACTTTGACCAAGGTCAATATGAGAATATCATTTTTAATAAAGAGGATATCATCCATGTACAATATGAGAAAGACAAGTGCGCTCCCACTAATATTTTATAAATACAAGATTTCTCTTCATTTTTAATGAAACCAAACGATTTGATTGCATCATCGATGTTGGAATTCGAGATTTGGTGCATGTATATATGTTTTAAAATTTTATTTTCTAAATACTACAGTAGAGAATAAGATTAAAACCTTTTAATCTGAATTATACATGCATAAAAATATAAAATCACATGGATCTATTTCATATGCAGCAATTGATGTATGTTGAAATTTAGATTGTGATCAAATCACATACCTATTTTGTAATCCTTTTTTTCGAATCTGAATCTGAAAAAGAAGAGATTCTCTCTTAGCCACACAAGTATCCGATCTTTACGAGTATCCACTCGAGATCAGTCTGGAACAATCCTCTTTAATCTAAATTTTTTTCTCCAAAATTCGGCCTGCTGAATCTGAACGAAACCTGGATCGCGATCAACACTTGATCTCTTTCCTTGATCTTCTTCTTCTCCTCTTCTCTAGAGTTTCTCCTTGCTATGTGCTGCTACCAGATGCTAGAAATCAGTAAGAAAAAGGCATCCAACAGTCTTGGGTGTGGAACACCTTGGGATGTGCATCCCAAGAGAAGGGGTGTAGAACGCCCAAGAGAGAAGAGAAAAGGAGAGGAAGAGAGGGCGTGGAGACCTTCTATGGGTGTGCGGGCTACTGGTTTTGATGCTCTAGGGATTTTAGGGGAGGTCCCTTTAAATAGGCACAAGGATTGAATCCTATTCATTTTCATAAGACAAGTCCTACTTGCATTGGGTTTCCTATTAACTTATATTATCCAACTTATTTTAGGAGACCTTTTAGGTGCCAACAATTGGAGCCCTTGCACCCATAATTAGACACCCCAAAATACATCCAAGAGACACCCCATAAGAGATCTAAAAGCTCTCTAATCAATGGACATGCCCAACTTGATCAAATCAAGATGGTGCCCAAGAATAACTATCAAGAAAATTAATTAGAAACTTGTACCCTTAATATATATGATCCATAATCTTAGACACCCAATAATTGGAGTCTCATAAATCTTATTCATGTAGGTTATTAGTAGGTAATTAAGTTAAGATTATCTTATCAAATAAGTAATTTCAACAGAAAGAGGAATTGGGTCCAACCATGTGCTAGCAAGGTGATCATAAATCCAATGAGTTTCTCTAAATCCAATTGACACTTTATAAGCTCAATTATTTATTCCAAGCCTAATCTTTTTATTGTGTGACTCCATAGGTTCAATTCTATCTGATAGTGAGATATACAATGATCTCTATCATCGTATCATTGAAACTCTTTTCAATGGATCAGAATAATTTCACTCTAACTCAGCAAGGATTATCAATTCAGAACAATCCTAGTGAGCTCTCATAATCCATCAGTGATACCTAGCAGTATGTAGTAGCAATCCAATAAAACTGAAATGAACCTCTAGGTATAGTTAACGTGTGATTCAGTCCCTCTATCATGAGTCCCAACTAGATGGTAGGTCATGAATAAATCATCAAATCTCAGCATCAGTCATATGATAGATTTGATTAGCTCAAGCCCAGTTGTAATTTCTACAGAAACTCTTTTCCATCAATCACACTGCTGTGGTCACAGACTCTGAAACTTAGCCTCTCAAATTCTATAGGACGACTTCTTTCTATCAAGATCGATAGATCTTATCTTGATACGCATCTTACCTCTACAGTAGACTAACTGTCACCAACATCTATTATAAGGGCTCATTGAGACCCATGTTTATGTGTTAGTCAAACTCCAGCAGCCTCACTGCAAGTAACAGTACCATCTCAAGTCAAAGGATCAGTCACACAACTACAGCATCGAGACAATCACTGATGATCGAATAGAAATCCAAGTGATCTCTCATATGGTCACGCTCAGTACTAGTTATTTTCTAACAACTATCCGCACTCATCGTCCAGTGTCTCTACACTATAGACTAGAGCCCCGTCTATCCCAAAAGAAGTGATTTGTGTATCAGTTTATCTGGATCTATTACCATCCTCATGATGATCCTATGATTGGGAGCATTTAAAAATTAAATACATGTCTCTAATTCTTAACACCTTGAGAATATGTATCAAAACTAATTTCATAGATGATTCAAGGATATATTATACTTGAATGAAAAAGAAACTTGTCCTTTTATTGGTTATATCAATATATTAAGTATAAAATTATATCCTAAATTTATTATAATGTGTCAGCCATATTGGCTTCTAGAACATACATCTAACAATCTCTAATTTGGACTAAAGTCAATTGGCCACAAATCTAACTCTCATCTTCTCAAGTTGGACTTTCATTTTTGGTTGGCTCAATTGTTTGGTCAGCGGATCTGCCACGTTTTCCGCAGAGTCTACTCTTCGTACCTCGACATGTTTCTTTTCGAGATAGTCGTATATGATATGAAACCACCACTCAATGTGCTTAAATTTCTGATGAGACCTCGGCTCTTTACCAAGTGTTATAGCTCTATTGTTGTCGCAGTATAGTGGTATGGTATTTGATGTCATAACCTCGAGTTTCGCGATGGACTTCTTAAACCAGAAGCCTTCCTTTGCAGCATCTGAAGTAGTGACATACTCAACTTCTGTGATCGAATCCGCTATGATGGGCGGCTTGAAACTCTTCCAGCTAACTGCGTCACCATTGCAAACGAATACGTATCCTGACGTAGACTTTCTATTATTAGGATCAGACATGAAGTCTGAATCAGTATATCTCTCGACTCGCAACTCAGAGTCTCCTCCAAAGATCAAAAATAAATCTTTAGTCCTTCTTAAGTACTTAAGGATGTCCTTCACAGCTATCCAGTGCTCTTCATCTGGATTCAACTGATACCTGCTCGTGACACTTACAGCAAAGATAATATCAGGTCGAGTACATAGCATGACCTACATAAAGCTCCCTATCGTTGAGGCATAAGGAATCCTACTCATGCATTGCACCTCCTCAGATGTGATCGGACGCATCATCTTGGAGAGATTAATACCATACCTAAGAGGTAAGAGATCTCTCTTAAATTTTTTCATACTAAACCTTTTCAGCACTTTCTCTATGTATAGCTTTTGTGACAGGCCAAGCATCCGTTTAGGTCTATCCCTATAGACCTTTATTCCAAGAATATAAGATGCTTCTCCTAGATCTTTCATAGAGAATTCTTTGGACAACCATCTTTTGATTATGGTCAGTATGGGAATATCATTCCCAATAAGAAGAATATCATCCACGTACAATACGAGGAAGATGATTGCACTCCCACTGACCCTCTTGTATACATAAAATTCTTCTTTATTTTTAATGAAATCAAATGATTTGATTGCATCATCAAAATGATGGTTCCAACTCCAAGAAGCTTGCTTTAATCCATATATAGACCTTTGCAACTTGCAGACTCTGTGATCATTATCACCAGATGTGAAACCCATAAGCTGCTCCATATAGATATCTTCCTCAAGATATCTATTTAGAAAAATAATTTTTACATCCATCTGTCAGATTTCATAATCATAGTAAGCTGCAACAGCAAGCAGAGTGTGATGGATTTCAACATGACTACGGGTGAGAAAGTTTTCTGATAGTCAATGCCCTCGCATTGACTATAACCTTTAGCCACAAATCTAGCTTTATAGGTCTCTACCTTACCATCGGCACCTATCTTTCTTTTGTAGATTTATTTATACCCAATGGGTACAATATTCTCAGGTGGATCCACTAAGGTCCAGACTTGGTTTGAGTGCATCGAGTCAATTTCTGATTTTATAGCATCTAATCATTTCTCAAAATCTATGTCAAACATCGCCTCATCAAAGGTATTAGGATCATCAGTATGACCCTTATCTTCCATAAGAAATATTTTTTTTACTTCCTCCATAAGCATACCCATGTACCTTTCAGAAGGTTGGGAGATCCTGTTAGATCTACGAGGTAGTAGAGGAACATCAACTACTAGCTCATGGACTAGGTTCCTGAGGATCTATAGCTCTTGGCTCTTCAGAGACTTTCTCTTGGAAGAAGAAGTCCACTTTACAGCAAGAACAGTGCCTCTTGAACTCTTCAAGATACCCTCTGTAGTGACCAACATGTTGACGCATTCGAAAATAGTGCAGTCAAGTTTGTTCATATAAAAATTTATGATGAATTAACTATATGACTGGTAAGAGATTAAAGGATCAGATCCATCTGTAATTTCTTTTGTATATCTAGCCCAAGCTTTTCAAGCTCATCAATATCCTTGATCACTATCATACAGTGCTCATGGATTGACTTCCCTTCATGTATTTTCAGATTGAAGAGCCTCTTGGACACTTCAAAGTGTGCAGTATGGCTCTGCTCACCATACAACTCTTGTAGGTGATTGGTCATAGCCCGGGCAATGGACATATGCTCGTGCTGCCTTTGCAACTCGTTTGACATGGACGCCAGCACATAGCACTTGACCCAACTGTCTTCATCTGTTTACTTCTCAAAAATAGCTCTCTACTCAGCAGTAGGATAGTTTGGTAATACTACGGGATCCTGATCGAGAATATGATTTAACTTTTCTGAGGTCAGAACAATCTTGAGATTTCTGAGCCAGTATTTGAAATTATTATCAGTCAAATGATTGGTTTCAAAGATGCGGGCTAGAGGGTTTGAGGCTGACATGATGGTTTAACTGTGACAGTAAAGATTCAAATTAAACTTTTATACTTAATGTTTATATTTGAGTCTAGGAACTTTAAGATGTAAATAATGACTCTCACTAATTTATCGGATCCCTCCACTCTCTGGAAAGGAAACAGAAATCTTAACGCGACAAAAGATTCCTTGTGGGTATTGCGGTCCCACCGATGACATGCACCTCACCTAACAGTTATTGGTAATATGCACACCAATACGTAGGCAACTCTTTATCCAGATACTTCTCTAAGTATGTTGCAGTGACTTGGTCTCTAAATCATGTGGGCTTACCTAACAGTTATTGTCCATACTTCTTAGTTAAGCTCAACCCACCGTTCACAAGTAGATGCAAGGCCGTCATTGGGTCCCTCACCTAATAGTTATTGGGCCCAACCCCATCCTTATCCTAGAGCAACTCTTAGCTAATAAAGTAGTTGCGTGTTTCTGATGCAACTGAACCACTATAAACAGCTGAGAATAATCAACATCAGTAGCACGCCTGCACATCTACAATGGTGAAAGACCTATGGACTTAATATTTATGAAGAAGTTTAGATTTAGGTCTCATCTAATCAATCATCATATGATCGATCTAACTGGCATGGGCTAAACCAAACCGTTAAGCAACCTAATTCAAGATCCAATCTTTCAAATTGATCAGGTAAGTGGAGATTAGTGGGGGTCCCTCCATTGCCTTTCTTAGACATCAATAAATTGATCAGATCAGCTAATGAAACTAATTAAATAACCATATCTCATTAGCTTGTCTTAGACACCAATAGGTCGATTGATCAAAATTGATTAGCTCTAGTGAATCAGGCTCAAACCAACGAGTCAAATTAGATCCTTAGGTTAATGAATTTTATATATGAGATTCAATCGATTTGATCAACAATAATTGTATGATCATTAATTTAATTGATCTGATTTTTATCAATACTTGACTTGATTTGATCAATTACTTAATCGAATTAGACCCATATGACTCAAATCAAAAATCTTAAATGCAATCCTATTACATGACCTATTTAATGATTTTTTCGTAACCAAAATTCTCATGCACAAACATAAATTTCAGATTTTAAAATCATATTTTAGATCTAAATTCTTTAGATGAAAGTAAATTTTAAAATATGAAAATAATTTTCAAATTTTAACATACAAATATATATCATATATATATATAATCAGATCTAAATAAAATTATAGATCTAAGCATGATATCAGATATCTTATATACTAATTATAGATCAGATTAAAAGTAAATTTATGATCTAAATATGTAATTATATATCACATATATAAATCAAAATTTAGATCACATAAAAATTTCAAGTTTTATGCATGCATCTATGTATCACATGAACATGAACTAGAACTCTTTCTAGATCAAAATTCAGATCTATGCATGCAATTACATATCAACTATATATTTTAAAATTAAATCTAAAATTAAATTTTAAATTAGAAGATCCATCTATACATCTCATATATCAAAAAAAAATTTAATTTTAAATTTTTTTCAAAAATATGTGTATCAAAATTCAGTATATAAAAATTTGTGGCTCTAGTACCATTATTGAAATTCAGAGTTTGGTGTATGCATATATTTTTAAAATTTTATTTTCTAAATATCATAGTAGAGAACAAGATTAAAACTTTTTAATCTGAATTATGTATGCATAAAAATATAAAACTATATGGATCTATTTCATATGCTAAAATTGATGTATGCTGAATTTAGATTGTGATCAAATCACATACCTATTTCACAATCTTTTTCTTCAAATCTGAATCTGAAAGAGAAGAGATTTTTTCTTAACCGTATAAGTATCTGGCCTCTACGAGTATCTACTCAGGATCATCCTGGAACAACCTTCTTTAATCTGAATTTTTTTCTTCAAAATTCAGTCTGCTGAATCTGAACGAAGCCTGGATCACGATCAACACTTGATCTCTTTCTTTGATCTTCTTCTTCTCCTCTTCTCTAAAATTTTTTCTTTCTATGTGCTGCTACCAGATGTTAGAAATCAGTAAGAAAGAGGCATCCAACAGCCTTGGGCATGGAACACCTTGGGACACGCATCCCAAGAGAAGGGGCATGTAGAATGCCCAAGAGAGAAGAGAAAAGGGGAGGAAGAGAGGGCGTGGAGACCTTCTATGGGCATGGGGGCTGCTGGTTTGGATGCTCTAGGGACTTTATGGGAGGTTCCTTTAAATAGGCACAATGATTGAATTCTATTCAATCTCATAATACAAGTCCTACTTACATTGGGTTTTCTATTAACTTAAGTTATCCAACTTACTTTATGAGACCTTTTAGGCACTAACAATTGGAGCCCTTGCACTAATAATTAGACATCTCAAAATACACCCAAGAAATGCCCCATAAGAGATCTAAAAGCCCTCTAATCAATGGACATGCCCAACTGGATCAAATCAAGGTGGCGTCCAAGAATAACTATGAAGAAAATTAATTAGGAACTTGCACCCTTAATTTATATGATCTATAACCTTAGACACCTAACAATTGGAGTCTCATGAATCTTATTCATGTAGGTTATTAGTAGGTAATTAAATTAAAATTATCTTATCAAATAAGTAATCCCAACGAAAAGAGGAATTGAATCCAACCATGTTCTAGCAAGGTTATCATGAACCTAATGAATTTTTCTAAACTCAATTGACCCTTCATAAGCTCAATTACTTATTCCAGGCCTAATCTCTTTGTTGTGTAACCCCATAGGTTCAATTCTATCTAATAGTGAGATATACAATGATCTCTATCATCGTATCATTGAAACTCTTTTCAATGGATTAGAACAGTTTCACTCTAACTTAGCAAGGATTGTCGATTCAAAATAATCTTAGTGAGCTCTCACAATCCATCAGTGACACTTAGCAGTATGTAGTGACAATCCAGTAGAACTGAAATGAACCTCTAGGTATAGTTAACGTGTGATTCAGTCCTTCTATCGTGAGTCCAGACTAGATGGTAAGTCATGGATAAATTATCAAACCTCAGCATCAATCATATGATAGATTCGATTAGCTTAAGTCCAATTGTGACTTCTATGAAAATTTTTTTTCATCAATCATACTGCTGTGGCCACAGACTCTTGAACTTAGCCTCTCAAATCTTATAGCACTACTTCTTTCTATCAACGTCGATCGATCCTATCTTGATACGCACCCTACCCCTATAGTGGACCAACTATCACCAACATCCACTACTAGGGCTCATTGAGACTCATATTTATGTGTCAGTCAAACTTCAGTAGCCTCACTGCGAGTAGCAATACCATCTCAAGTTAAAAGATCAGTCACACAACTATAGTATCGAGATAATCACTGACGATCGAATATAAATCTACTTGATCTTTCGTATGGTCACGCTCAGTACTAGTTGTTCTCTAACAACTATCCGCACTCATCATCCAGTGTCTCTACACTGTAGACTAGAGCCCCGTCTATCTCAAAGAAACTGATTTGTACGTCAGTCTATCCGAATCTATCACCGTCCTCATGATGATCCTATGATCGGGAGTATTTAAGAATTAAATACATGTCTCTAATTTTTAACACCTTGAGAATATGTATCGAAACTAATTTTATAGACGATTTAAGAACACATCACACTTGAATGAAAAAGAAACTTGTTCTTTTATTGATCATATCAATGTATTATGTACAAAATTATGTTCTAGATTTATTATAATATATCAGTCATATTGGCTTCTAGGATATACATCTAACAATCGAAATAAAGATTCCAGCTCCGAGAAGCCTGCTTTAGTCCATAGATGAACTTTTACAGCTTGTAGACTCAACGATCACTGTCATTGAATGTGAATTCCAGAGACTGCTCCATATAGATATCTTTCTCAAGATATCCATTCAGAAAAATAATTTTCACACTCATCTGTCAGATTTCATAATCATAATAAGCTTTTACAACAAGTAATATGTAGAAGGATTTCAGCATAGCTACAGGTGAAAAAATATCATAATAGTCAATACCTTCACATTGACTATAATCCTTCACCACCATATCTCATTCGGCAACATAAATCTCAAAGTAATTGTATGGATAATTCAGATTATGCATTCTTTTGCACAAATCTCAAAACGATCAATGGATGATCAAAATTATTTATCCACCTATGCATATCTCAAAATAACTGTGGATCATCCAAATATTCATGTGCTTGTGCAGATCTCAGAGCAACCATGAACAATTTGGATATTCATCTATCTGCATATTTTTCAAAGTAGCTGTAGATGATTCAGATATTCATCTACTTGCATAGATCTCAAAGCAACCAAGGATAATGCAAAAATTCATCCATCTATAAATATCTCAAACCAATGTATGACCAGGATCATCCATCCACCTATATAGATCTCAAATAACTAGTAGATGATCTAGATTATTCTTCTATCTATACAAATCTCAAAGTGACTGCATGGATAATTCAGATTATGCATACTTCTATACTAATCTCAAAATAATCAGTGGATGATCATGATTATTCATCCACCTGCATAAATCGCAAAGCAATGTAGATGATTCAGATATTCATCCACTTGCATAGATCTCAAAGCAATCATGGATAATCCAAAAATTCATCCATTTAAATAGATCTCAAAACAACCATAGATGATCTAAATATTCATCTGCCTGCATTAATCTCAAAGCAATGAAGGATGATCTAGATATTCATTTACCTATACACATCTCAAAGCAACAAGTGCATTACCATGACCATCTGCTTGCATAGATTTCAAAGTGACAATCGATGCCTAGATTATTAATTTGCTTGCACAAATCTCAAAGCGACTACAAAGATGATCCAAATTATTTATCATTCCACACAAATCTTGAAGCAATCAATAGATGATTAGGATTATTTATTCACTTGCATGGATCTCAAAGTAATAGTAGATGATCCAGATATTCATCCACTGGCACATATCTCAAAGCAACCATGAGAAATCCATATATTCATCCGCTTGCACAAATCTTAAAACAACCATATACTATCCAAATATTCATTCACCTACATAGATCTTAAAGCAATCAATGGATTGGCCAGATGTTCATTCATTTGCACAAATGTCAATGCAACCATGGATGAACTAGATGCTCATTTAGTTGCATAGAACTCAAAGTGTCAATAAATATCTGGATCATCCATAGTTTCTTCGAGAACTATATATGTAGGCAAATGAATAATCTCAATCATCTACTGATTGCTTTGAGCTTTGTGCAAATGAATGAGCACCTGGATTTCCATGATTATTTTGAGACCAATGTAGGTGTATAAATATCTGGATCATCAATGGTTGCTTTGACATCTATGTAGATAGATGAATATCTGGATCATCAATAGTTGCTATGAGATATATGCAACAAATGAGTAATTTGTACCTTAATCCTTAATTTGTAGTTGATTGATTTGATGTCCTAGATTAAATCGACTGGATGTCAGGTGCTATTGCATAGCCAGCCTTGAAAGGATTTAGAGTTTTTATTTTAAAAATAATTATGATTAAATTTTAATAAAAATATAATTTTGGATATTAGATTTAAAAAAAAAAATTCTAGAATTATGTGAATTTATTAAAGTATATGTAAGGTAAGTAATGATCGACCTTCTTTAGTTTTTTATTTTTATAATATTATTTTGAATATCGAATAAGTTATTATATATTATGTGATTTATGAATCTTACAAAATATGTTTTGAATAAAAATTAATATAAAATCTCAAAGTAATATTTTCTTATATTATTATTGTAACTGTTTATTGATCTGAAATTGTAAATGCATGTTTTGATTTGATTATGAAATACGTGTTATTTGATATGAATTGATTTTGAACTCTCAGTCTGACTATATTCTGAATCCTATCAACTGGAGGTCATGCATTGGAACTCCGAGCTCATGATTTTATTTATAGTACGGTCATAGGGTATAAGTGTGCTATTCTGATCCCATCACAAGATATAAGTGTGATATTTTGACCTGCCATAAGATATAAATATAATATTCTGATCCTGTCATAAGATATAAGTGTGATATTTTAATCGAGCCATAGGATATAAGTATAGTATTCTGGTTCGACTATAAGATATAAGCATAGTCATAATTAAAGACTGATGAGTTAAGTAGAATTTGTTTGAATCAGATTTTTGAATACAATTGATTCCAAAATCTAATATATGATTATGTATTTGCATATTTGAAAGATATTGACAATACATAATTTATATTTTAAAAATAAATTTGACTATATTTATGCACTGATTAATGATAAATTATATTTTGATATTTGCAATCTATATTATCGCATGAATTATCTAGTCAAGATATTCATTATTTACTGTGCTATCAAGCTTATTACTCTATATTTTATTATTTTTTATAGATTCATAGAACTAGCTTGACTTAGGAATTCAATATGGGAGAATAAATTAGAAGTAGAATTTGATATCTTTACCTTAGATTAGGATTTATTGAAGTTGATGGAAAACTATAAAATTTTATTTTGTAAGACATTTAGTCATTTGATTTAAAGTTGAACATTAATTATTTAAATTTTATTTTGCTATTACTTTATAATATTATGATGAGATGTCTTGTATGCTTATAGAGAGAGTTTTTAATGAGTATATGACAGTTACCATGACCTCTAACCCCCAATCTTAGATCGGGGGCGTGACATTGCTGTTCAACATGGGCTTCTTCAAATTTTCTATTTAAAAATAGAGATTTTACTTCAAATCAGTAGATCGGTAATTCTGTTTAAGTTGCTAATGCAAGAGCAGTCCTGACTGTCTCTATACAAACAACTGATGCAAATGTCTCAATGTAATCTATGCCTCACTACCGAGTATATCCTTTTATGATTAATCGAGTTTTATGCTTCTCAATGGAACCATCTGCTTTGTATTTTGTTTTATAGATCTATTTGAGTTTGATAACATCTTTTTTCTTAGGGAGGTCCACAAGCTCCCATATATGGTTCATTTCAATATAAGCTATCTCTATATCTATTATTTTAAGCTATACATCATCCTTGCTTGCTTGTTGAAAGTTCTGGCTCACATGCAGAGAAGGCAACATAACAAGATTTATAAATATCAATTATGGAGTGCACTTTCCTTAGAGGTGAATTAGAAATAGTGATAACTTGACTTGAAGTTCCTTCTCCGGATGCTCTTGGATTTTTATATTGTTGCAAATCTTCTTGGCTTGGCTCCATTAACTCAATTATTCTTGAACCATGAGAAGAATTTTTCTTCCACTTTCATGCTGCCAACTCATCAAATAGAACATCTCAAGAAACAACAAGTTCATTTTTCTTGTAGGTTAAGTGGGCAATAGGCCTTAAATTCTTTTATCAAACTTTTCTCTTCTTTTCTCAAACTTTTCTTTGTTTTGATAAGGAATGAGTATATAAGCAAGGCATCCAAAAACTTTTAAATTTTTTACCTAAGGCTTTTGCGTATACCAAGCTTCATAAGGTTTTTCATTTTGTTCTACTTTTGTAGGAGACTGATTAAGAATGAAAATAGTTGTATTGATAGCTTCCATCCAAAATTAATTTGTTTGGCAATCTTTTTTCTTTCAACATGCTTCGAGCCATCTCCACTATTGTTCGGTTCTTGCATTCTACTACTCCGTTTTGCTCTGTGTTGGGGCATATTTCATTATTCAGGCCAAAGAAACAAACCAACCGAGGATGCATGCCGGACCATGCGGGTCCGGTGTCATAGTGCTACCAAAAGAAGGTACCTGATCTTAGGGGAAGGAAAGCCCCTTCCGAGCCAAGAAAAATCCATAAAAGAGAGATCATTCAGTGTATAATACCAGATGTCCCCGATCCTTACTTCAGCTCAAGCAACCCCTATCTTGAGCGAAACTCAAACTCTAACCCATTGCTACTTCGATTCCTAACCCGAACTTTGCTGATTGATCCCAGTTTCCACAGCAAGAAATATCTGAACCTACCAATTTCCAACTTCAGCAGCAAGTGTACTGCGGACAGCATGAGCTCTTGCATTGATAAGCAGGGTGGCCTCGATAGTTTTTTTCTTCGATGCCTACGATCACCAAACCACTCCGAAGTCTCCTCAGTCGAAGCCCACATTTCAAATTCAAAAGCGCCTGCAGTGCTCCAGTTACCTTCAAAATAGAGTAGGCAGGTGTAACCATCTGATCACGAGGATTATAGTCGAAAATCTCACCATATCATGCCCAAAATGACTCTTCACCCTCATCTATAAAAACTCTATAGAGGACCTCCGAAGGTAAGACATTCTCTCTCTCCAAACGCTCTTTCTCTTTCATTGCTTGAAACTGATTTGAGTGTCGGAAGATCTCTATCGGAGTTAACTCCGATCAAAACTTTTCTTGAAAGTCATTTTTCCGAAAGGCCATGCCATTGCTCTAGAAAATCCAATCGAGAATTAGTTTTAAGCGTCAATAGATTTACCTCTTGACAAATAATATACTGTGAGTTTTCAGTTTTTAGTTTTTAGATCGGCATATAATGTACTATGAGTTACCTCTTGATACATTTCTCCTTGCAATGGTGAATAAATGGTGTAGAGATGAATTCACCTCCTTGATATGTTCTTAGAGTTTTTATTTGATGACTTCTCTACCTTTCAACATAAGCCTTTAATTGAAAGATGATAGGGAAGGCTTCTGATTTTTACTCAAAAAAATAAACCCATATCATCCTACTATTATTATCAAAAAAGAGAAGAAAATACCTATGCTCTCCATACTATCTTTGGGAAAGGAGCCGATATAATTTACCATAGATGCAATCCTCACAAATTTGCTTTCCTTTATCAATTGGTGGAAGTCCAAGAATCATTTTTTTAAATAAATTGAGCCCTTTGTAATTTAAATGACTATATCTCAAGTGCTATAAATATGACTCAACAATCTTTTTACTTTTTAAAGGAAGATTTTATTTGATTGGTATGTTAAGAGTAAAAATCTATGAAACAGTTATCTAGTACTTAGCCACCATGATAATACTAACTTATAATTTAGAGTTATAGTTTATTATACTTATTCAAGACTTATTCATATTATAAAGTATATTTATTTCAAATATATTTTGATATTTTAATTTTAATAATTAATTATTTTTATAAAAAAACAATTCTCTTCATTTTAAAAAAAATTAAAAAATAAATAAATTTATTTTATTCTTTATAATATTTTAAAAATATTATTATTTAGAATATTTTAAAATATAAATAATTTTAATATATTTCTATAATCATAAATATTTTTTTCTAATACTCTTCAAAAGTAGATAATTCATGATTTTTCTTATTTGTACTATAAATAAAAGATAATGATATTTAATATATAATATTTTAAAACTATATATTATACAATTTGTATAAGTAATTCTTAATTTTTTTAATATATTTTAATATAAATTAGATTGAATCGAATCCACATTCTTAGTTAAATTGGCTTTCATACAGATTTTTTAGTAATTACATTATAGATCCATTACTTGATTGTGATATTGTGTATTCAATATTGAGTAAAATTTATATCAAAATTTATTTTTATTTAATTATTAAACTATCTTGATTGATATAGTTAAAATCATATTAATTTTAAAATTTATTAAATATATAAAATATATTTTTAAAAAAAAATTAAATACATATTTAGTGATTAAAAGTTATCATCATAAAAAATCTAAAATAATTTGCAATGATCCTAATTTATCATAAAAATAATTTATAAATAATTAATAATAAAAGTTATTAGTTATATAATGATATATAGAGGATAAATTTATTTCATTAACAAATAATTAATATTCAATAATAGAATTATAAATATTGTTAATAAATTTTATTTAACTATAAAATATTATTCTTACATAATACTATCATAATATTATAAATTTTAGTAATATCTATAAATAATCATTATAATATTATAAATTTTTTGTTATAATTTTTAAAATCATTACAATAGAATATAATTTTTCATGATAGTTATAAGATACTGCTGCTATATAATAATTTTTAATAACATTCTTGATAAAGTGCTACAATATTATATATCTTTTATAATATTTTTTAAAATCATCGCTAGAGAGTATTTATAATAACATACTTTTTTTAGTATTACTAAAATTCTATCATTATAAACTATTTTTATTGTAGTGCTCCTTTTATGTAGACCGCCATGATCCTTTTATAGATTTTCAACTTGTTGTAATTTGCTTATTTCAAGCTTGACTTGAGAGGAAATCTTTTGAGTTAGTTGGATGAAGAACTTTCGATTTTCTATCATGTAATTGCTACATCCACTATCCAAATACTAAATATCTTGTGATTCTTGTTGTAAATTCATATAAGAATAAAATATGTGTTCACTATCATCTTTTTCAGAAAAAATTATTTTATTCTTTTCTTTTTTTATCTTTGAATCAACAATCTTTTTTCAGAATGATTTGAAATTTTACATCTTTTTCATCTATAATAGCAAGATTTAGATTCATATCTAGATTTTTAGCAAATAAAGCATTAGGGATTGGTATTACCGTTTCATTGATTGGATTAAATCCATCTATGTTTTTCTTTATCTCAAACTTCTACAAAAGACTGCTTCCATTTTTTTCGAGCTTTTCTTAGAGATATGCCTCTTTTTTTTCTTCTTGCTCCATACGTGAAGGTTTCTTTTCTTCAACAGTAAGCTTAGATTAAAATTGCCCTAATGGTTAAATTGAAAACTTGTTTATTCTTTGTTTACTTACCTCAAGTAACCCTAATAGTTTATATATGCAATATGAGAATAGATAAAATCCTTTGATTCTTCAATTATAGCAAGAATATGATCAAATTTAGCAATCAAGTTTCTCATAATTTTTTCAATAATCTTCTTATTTTGAATAATATCGTCATAGCTTTTAATTTGATTAATAATTCTAACAGCTTTATAGAAGAAATGCTTGAGCATTTCATGATCTTTCATTACTAAATTATCAAAATCTCTCCATAAGGATAGAAGCTTAATAGAGGCAACTTTGTCAGAGCCTTGAAACTCATTTTTCAGAATTTTTCATACATCTTTAAATTTATTTACACCTATAATTATAGGAAAGATAGTTTTGCTTACCTTTTGCTGAATAAGAAATAAAGCTCTTATATCTCCTCTTTTGTTCTCTTTGTACTCTCTTTGCTTTACTTGAGTTTATGCTACAAATGCTTCTTGATTTGCTAGTTCTTCATAGCCACTTTCAATTTAGTCCCGTAGCTCTTACGCGATGAAAAGAGTCTTCATTTAAATGCTCTAAAAGTCATAGCTCTTGCCATCGAAGACCAGCACTAGGCTTTGTATGTAGTTGAAGGTAGTATTATTTGTACTTGCATTACAACTTACCATGATAAAATTCAAAAGAGAGGTAAGACTTAGGTAGATGATATAAGGTGAAGTTTAAGGGGCCTTGAACGGAAACTAGTAACAAGGGAGAACCTATATCAATTTTGTTAGGTGCGGGAAGAAATATAGGAAATAAGATACAAGAAGGAGAACATTTTAGTGAAAAGCATGGCAGTTTTTTATTCATGAATAGTAGAGTAGTATAAGAGACTTTCAATAGTTTATCTTACCAAAAATTCTAGTCCATTTATTGATAGCTATAAAGATGACTCTTACACTATCCTTTATAAATATAAATGTAAATTATTTAGGAGTTGCTTAATTGGAGAGAATGGAGGTGTAGAATGGGAATCAGAATAGGTGACTCTCATTCCAACCGTTTGGTTGGAAAGAATCTCATTTTGATTTCGATTCTAGAGTGGAATGAGAATGACCCAATCTATTTAAAACTCAATCCACACTCTCTCCTATAGATTCAAATTTTCATTCCGATATTGATTTTGATTTCGATTTCGGTCATGAACCAAAAGCTACAGGGAACTTGATAGTTCAAATTTTCATTTCAATCCATTTCGATTTCGATGACGAATCAAACATCCTTTTAATCTCTATATAAGTCTTAGTTTACTTTTTGATCTCCATAACATATTAAATACTAACTCTTTGATCAAAAAATTACATAATTTTTTGAAATCTATAATATATTAAATATTTGAGCTACATGATCCTTAAACTTACTAATATTAATGATAAACTTAATTATAAATTAACTCCGAATACTTCCTATAAATTAAACCGGGTCCATTTAATAATCTCTCCGCTTCGGTGCTCCAAAAAAGTTCCTCTTGTTCGTCGTCGTCCGCCTTCTTCTGCTTCCCCCTCTATGTCCGAAAGGTCCACGTCTACCAAATGACGCCAACTACCATCCTGCAATTGCATGATCATCCTGATCAGCCGGATATGCTCGACCTTCCCTCTGTCTGTCCCTCCATCCGTCAGCTTGCGTAAAAATTCCTCACGCATTCCAAGCAACTGAAGCTCCTCCAGACTTGTGAGGGTTTCAATACCCGATGGGACTTGCTCCAATCCCCCGCAGTACCATATGGACAGCTGTCCGAGAGCTGGCATGGCCCCGTCCGCCACTGTCACCGACTCCAACCCATTCAAACAGGAAAGATGTAACATCTTGAGCCGTTTGAATCCTCCGTAACTTGAACATAGATGCCTTCCAGCAAACGCGTCAATCAGGGAGAGATGCGTTAGATTTGGCAGGCCTTGAAAGGCATCAAACGGGTCATCCATCAAACGAGACCCTACGAGGTCTATCCTCACAGTGGAGCACAGCAATCGAGCCCAGGTTGGCAGGTTCCCCAGCGGCCCCACCAGAGATAGATGCTCGAGAAGCTGAGGAGGAGAGGACAAGGATTGCAGATGGAGAGGCTCATCGGTACCCACCGAGTGAAGGACCAGGGAGCGTAAGCAGCTCATTTTTTCGATAGCAGCACACAGCTGCTCCCCATCATCTTTCCTGATGCAGCGAACGCCCAATTTCCTCAGCTGCGTCAAATTTCGCAATTCCCCCACCACGCCATCGCCGTGGCCAATGTCGAACAGAGCCAGCTTCACCAGGCCTGTCAATCCCCCGACACCAAGGGGAGCACTCACGCCCGGCTGCGGCAACAATTCGTACCATCCTGCAAGCGAAATGTCTCTCGGTGCCCGATCTAACGAGGTCGGACAGGAGACATGTAGATGTCGAAGACGGTGGAGTTTGATGACCTCGGCCGGCAGTCTTGTGATTCGGGTGCCTCGGAGATCCAGCGTTTCCAGGTTGAGGAGCTTGCCCAGTGACTTTGGTAGACTATCCAGATTAGTATCTCTCAGGCTCAAGTACCTGAGAAGACGGCAGGAAGCGATCAGGCCTGAAAGCCCGCTGACGTTGGTGCCCTCCAGATCCAACATTCTCAGCATCACGAATTTGTTAGAGAGTTCAGGAGAGGGGACTGGAATTGGATCAGTTTGATCTCGAATTGCAATGATGAGGGAGCGGACGCTGGAGGCGCAGTCGGTGCGCTGCAGCAGAGACGCCATATCCCGATACATTTGTGAACTGTTAACTGGAAGGCGCCGGATCTTGCGAGACGGTGGCTCCGGTGATGCCAGACCATGCTGGTTGTTGTTTCCGTCGTGCTGGCCGTCAAGGAGTGTGTACGCGCTATGTTCCACGCACTTGAATTTGAGGATTTCATGCATAAAGCCATTAACACGACAAATTTTGGTGGGGCGTCCAGGCGGCTCCAACTCTGACACTTGAACCATGCTCCGGTTGGCGAGCTCTTTGAGGTAGTCCATGGCAACATCCTCCGGTGTCCTGCCCTCGACGCTTTGGACGAATCCCTCAGCGGTCCATATCCTCATCAGCCGTGTTTGTTTGAACTTCTGCATGGCGCCGAAGCACAAGATACAGGGTTTGAGATGTGCTGGTAGATCATCATAGCCAAGTGACAGGATCCTCTGCACGCTTGCGAGCCGGTCGTTGCTCTGGAGCACGGGGATGAGGCCATCGCGAAGTCTGTTCCATTCGTACCGGGTATGAGGCTTGTTTGCTAGAAGTCCACCCACCGTCACGATGGCAAGCGGCAGGCCCGCGCAGCGCTCGACGATGCTCTTTGCTACGTCTTCCAGATGCTTCGGGCAGGCGAACCCAGGGTTGGCTCGGAAGGCCCTCCTGCGAAAGAGGTCCCACGGCTCGTCATCTTGCAGATCCGGCAGCTGGTAGACACAGGTGAGGTAACCACAACTGCCAATGTCGTGAGAGGCGATGTTGTGAATCTGTGAGGTTACCATCACCCTGCTGCCATTTTTGGAATCGGGAAATGCGCCTGCGATGCGTTCCCAGACACTCGGCTCCCTGACATCGTCGAGAATTATCATGTACTTCTTGTCGCGGAGGAATCGTTTGAGCTGGTTCGCCAGCTGCAGCTCGGCCATGGACCCCAGCCCTTGGGAAAGGTCCTTCCGGTCATGCTGGAGCTGGCGTATGAGGTTGCGGAGGAGCACCCGGTAATCGGACTGCTGGGGGACGTCGATCCAAGCGCGGTATTTGAACGTCTCCTTCACCCCTTCGTCCTCGAACAGGTTCCAGGCCACAGTGGTCTTACCCGAGCCACCCAGGCCGACCACAGAGATGACAGTGAGCTGGCCGTCGCCTCCACGCAGCAACTCCATCAGCTTGCTCCTCCTCTCCTCCATGCCAACGAGCTGGTCCTCGTCGACGCAGGGAGCGGCCGATCGGACATCATTTCTCCTCTGCAAGGAGGCTTGCCGGGTCGATGAGCCCGGCAGCGTCTGGTACCTTGACCTTATCTGGTGCAGACGCTCCGCCTTGGCTTTGATCTTCTTGATCTCCTTGGCAATTTGATAGCGCCGCAGTAGCGTCTTCAGGTAGTGGAGAGCTTCATCCAAGAAACAGATGCACCCGTCTTCCTTCTTTGGGCGAGACTCCTTGGCAATGTGGAGCCTGAAGCTATCGATGCAGTCCTCAGTGTCGTAAGCCAGCTCTCTCACCTCGTCCACGCAGTTCTTGACTATGCTTGCTTCGCCCGTCGTCAGGAAGTTCTGCATGCCAATCAGTTCATGCTCGATGTCCTCTACTTCTGCCCGCAAGCCTCCCAGCAGATCAGCTTCTTCTGATAGCATTGTCGCCACCTTCCGGAGAAGCAAGCTCATTGCTACATCTGCCATCCTCCTCTTCTTTCTCTCCTCTCTTTCTCTCGCTCACTTTCCCTCTTCCCCCGTTGCTGGCTCTAGATCTGCAATAATGCTTCTTAAAATGGGCCGGTAGCTTTGTTCCGTCCACCTTTTTTATTTTTTTTTTCTTGACTCTGGTGTTGACCCCCACGCGAAGTTAATCAGGTCGGCTCAGAATATCATAACAGAATCTTCTACGGTACGCTAAAAATATCGTATGACACTGTTGAAATGATCATTAAAAAAAATAATTATATAATATTTATCTTAATTATTTAAATATTTTAAAATTTATTTATTTATTTATCTTAATATTTTAATGTACGTACAATTACTCATCTTTCAAAAGATATTTTCGAAGTATGCACAGCATCCTTCGATATTTTTTAAGCATCATGGATGTCACGTCCCCAACCCGAAATTGTGAATCGAGGATCGTGGCAACCGCCGCATACTCATGAAGAACTCTCTCCATAAGCATGCAAAGCATCTCATCACGATATCAATGCATCACAGCGGAATAAATTCAAATAATTATTATTCAACTTTAATTCAAGTAATTAAATCAAATGTCTTACATCCAATAAAATTTTTGCTAACAATAAAATAATATATCTAAGTTCAATTAAAGTTGACAATGCTAATCCCGCTTCTAAAAGCTCTGTCCCAATATTTCGTCCCACGCTCGATATTAATTATCTGAATCTGAAAAAATAGAAAGAAAGGTAATGAGCTAGACAGCCCAGTAAGTAACAAATATCTCAACTAGATAATTCAGATATTATATAATTTTCAAGAATAATGCTGCAAATAAACATAAAAGTATATTTCATGCTGATTTAATACAAATCAAATATTTTCAAATATTCACATATAATGTAATCATAAATTCGATTCGATTCAAAACACTCGTAACTCAACAGCCTTGACTATGACCAACGTTTAACCCTCATTGGCGGGGTCCACATGATACCAGCGCACAACCTCCACTGGCAGGGTCCACAAATACCAGCGCACAACCCCCACTGGCAGGGTCTACAAATACCAGCGCATAACCCCCACTGGCAGGGTCCACTGAGTACCAACGTATAATCCCCATTGGCGGGGCCCACTGAAACATAGGTAGGCTGAGAGCATAAATTCGATCTGTATCAAAACACTTGTATCATAATATATCATAATTTTTCACTGAACATGTGCATAAATCGACATACCATAATATTTCAAAAGCACTTTTCTTTCAAAACATAATTTCATAAATCATACATAATTTCAGAGAATAATTATTTATTTTCAGAATAAATATGGAATATCTCAAGAAGATGATTCATTATTTATCTTTCATAGAGCACTGAATGAACAAATCGACTAACTTCTAGGTGATTCTTCCGTGCCTATTATTCAAAATTATATTTTTACATTAATTTTAATTTAAAATTAAATCTAAACAAATCCCAATTCAAAACCTCACTTAAAATCGACTCTTTTCTAAACTCGATCAAAATCATCAGATGAGACCTCCCACTACGCTAATCCTAGAAGGATAACTTTAGAGAGAGAAATTCATCAAGAGAGAGAGAAACAAGCTAGAGAGAGAAAATTCTAGAGAGAGAAAGTAGAGAGAGAAAATCCAATTCCAGAGAGAGAAAGTCAGGGTTCAGACTGAGAGAAGAGAGAGAAACTCTCTCTCTCATCAATTTTAATTATTTATTTATTTATTTATTTATTTATTTATTTGTTCATACATATATATATATATATATATATATATATAAATATATATATATTATATATATATTTATTATTATTTTTTTTTTCTTTTCTTTTCTTTTCTTTTTCTTCTTTTCTTTTTCTTATTTTTTTTCTTTTTTTCTTTCCTTTTCTTTTTCTCTTTTTCCTTCTTTCTCTTTTCTTTTTTTTTCTTCTTTTTCTTTTCTTCTTTTTCTTCTTTTCTTCTTTTTCTTGGTTCTTCCCGTGCCGGAACAGGGGACCCTTGGTCCTTCGGCCTTGATCGGCCGTTCGGGCCGCGGCCGCCACGGCGGAGGCCGGCGATCGATGGGGGCCACTCCCCCGGTCACGAAGGAGCGTGGCCGGCGGTCAATTTTGATCGCCGGCGCCGGAAAAGTTCACGGGAAAGAGACCAAAAACAGAGTCTCTTTCCCGACTGTAGATCGGTGACACTCGTCGCCGGCAGCCGCGCACAGGAGCATGGGAGGAAGGAGAAGAAAGAGGGGAAGAAGAAGGAGACTCACCTCGGCCTCCGATGACCTCACCGGCGAGAAATCACGGCGAGAAACCAACAGTGCCCGCGGCTCTACTTCGGAAAAATTGGAGAGAAAGAGAGGGAGAAGAGGCCGATGGTCGATCTCAAGGGGGAGGGGATATTCTTATAGGAAATCCTAGGACTCCGAGGGGTCTTAGGAGTCCGATTTTGCCTGAGTTTCGCCGGAGAAGAAGACTCCTATCGAGAGTCTTCTTCCCAGTTTGATCCCCTATTTTTTTTTTTTTTTTTTTTTGGGCTATAACATTCTTCACCCCTAAAAAGAAATTTCGTCCTCGAAATTTTTCATACCTGTCACCATTGTATTGGAAGCCTGTGAATTTTGTTGAGAAAGCGCATAAACTCTTCTCTGATTTTTAGAAATCTGTCCGCCACCCTTATGTTGTCCTTCATGAGTTCTTTTGCCAGCTTGATTTTTGGTATTTAGCGGGCAGCTAGCGATTTTATGATCCATCTGACCACATTTGAAACAAACACCTGTATTCCAATAGCAATCCTTGTCTGCATGATTTTTGCCACATCTGGAGCACGGCTCACCATCAATCTGTTGAGTCTTATTGTCTACTGTTCCCTTAGCTGATCTTTTGATGTTTTTATTATTCTGCTCTTGTGTATCATTTGATTTTGCTCTCTTTCTTTGCCTTCTTTCCCTTTCCATACGTTCTTCATTGACTTCCCTTTCAATTATCAGTACTTTGTTTACCACATCTGCATAAGTTGTCAATTCATATGGAACCACTTGTTTTCGAATCTCAGTTCTCAGTCCCATCTCAAACTTGTGAACACGTTCTTGCTCACCATCCACTAATCTCGGAGCAAATTTTGCTAACTCTATAAATTTTGCTTCATATTCAGTCACACTCATACCCTTTTGCTTCAAATAAATAAACTCTTGCTCTTTCTGAATCCTTATACTTTGAGGAAAATACTGATCATAGAATGCAATCCGAAATCTTTCCCAGGTAAGTGTTTCGCCGTCTTGTTCATGCTTGTGCTGTAGTCGCTGACACCAGTTGTATGCTTCTCCTTGTAGTAAATAAGCTGCATATCGAATCTTTTCTTCATCAAGACACTCTTGGACAGCGAAGGCCTTCTCCATCTCCATTATCCAGTTATCAGCTTCCAAAGGTTCAGTAGTCCCCTTAAAAGCTGGAGGAGTAAGCTTTTTAAATTCTGAAATGTTGTTCCGTTGTACTGGTTGCTCTCCATGTTGTGGTGATGGATGCTGATGTTGTTATGTATCTCGTTGTATCTGCTGTTGTTCAAACATTTGCTGCTGTATTTGTTGTTGTGCTTGTACCATCCTGATTAGGGTCTGCATTAACTGAGCCATATCTGGTTCCTGACGTGCTCTCGAAGCACTCCCATTAGGATCTACGACTCCCTCCTCCTGAGGGGTGCCACTAATCAGATGGGGAGTGCTACCATCCTGTGGTTGTGATGTCTCTCTTGAAATTCCTTGAGTAGTTCTTGTCATTCTACGGGGAGGCATGGTAACCTTGTAGTAGTAAAACCTTATTAGATTCATTTATCTATTTGTTAGGATGGTTTATTATGATGCTCATACTCTAACGTCCCAATATTCCTAATGTTTACCCACCTACACTCATACTATGTCAAATTCTATGTGTCATAATTTATCCACTTATGCTCTGATACCATATTAATTGTCACGCCCCCGACCCGAGATTGTGAATCGAGGGTCGTGGCAACCGCCGCATACTCATGAAGAACTCTCTCCATAAGCATGCAAGGCATCTCATCACGATATCAATGCATCACAGCGGAATAAATTCAAATAATTATTATTCAACTTTAATTCAAGTAATTAAATCAAATGTCTTACATCCAATAAAATTTTTGCTAATAATAAAATAATAGATCTAAGTTCAATTAAAGTTGACAATGCTAATCTCGCTTCTAAAAGCTCTGTCCCAATATTTCGTCCCACGCTCGATATTAATTATCTGAATCTGAAAAAATAGAAAGAAAGGTAATGAGCTAGACAGTCCAGTAAATAACAAATATCTCAACTAGATAATTCAGATATTATATAATTTTCAAAAATAATGCTGCAAATAAACATAAAAGTATATTTCATGCTGATTTAATACAAATCAAATATTTTCAAATATTCACATATAATGTAATCATAAATTCGATTCGATTCAAAACACTCGTAACTCAACAGCCTTGACTATGACCAACATTTAACCTCCATTGGCGGGGTCCACATGATACCAGCGCACAACCCCCACTGGTAGGGTCCACAAATACCAGCGCACAACGCCCACTGGCAGGGTCCACAAATACCAGCGCACAACCCCCACTGGCAGGGTCCACTGAGTACCAACGTATAATCCCCATTGGCGGGGCCCACTGAAACATAGTTAGGCTGAGAGCATAAATTCGATCTGTATCAAAATACTTGTATCATAATATATCATAATTTTTCACTGAACATGTGCATAAATCGACATACCATAATATTTCAAAAGCATTTTTCTTTCAAAACATAATTTCATAAATCATACATAATTTCAGAGAATAATTATTTATTTTCAGAATAAATATGGAATATCTCGAGAAGATGAGTCATTACTTATCTTTCACGGAGCACTGAATGAATAGATCGACTAACTTCTAGGTGATTCTTCCGTGCCTATTATTCAAAATTATATTTTTACATTAATTTTAATTTAAAATTAAATCTAAACAAATCTCAATTCAAAACCTCACTTAAAATGGACTCTTTCCTAAACTCGATCAAAATCATCAGATGAGACCTCCCACTACGCTAATCCTAGAAGGATAACTTTAGAGAGAGAAATCCATCAAGAGAGAGAGAAACAAGCTAGAGAGAGAAAATTCTAGAGAGAGAAAGTAAAGAGAGAAAGTCCAATTCCAGAGAGAGAAAGTCAGGGTTCAGACTGAGAGAAGAGAGAGAAGAGAGAGAAACTCTCTCTCTCATCAATTTCAATTTTTATTTATTTATTTGTTCATACATATATATAAATATATATAAATATATATATATATATATTTATTATTATTATTATTATTTTTTCTTTTCTTTTCTTTTCTTTTTCTTCTTTTCTTTTTCTTCTTTTTCTTTTCTTTTTTTCTTTCCTTTTCTTTTTCTCTTTTTCTTTTTTTCTCTTTTCTTTTTTTTTCTTCTTTTTCTTTTCTTCTTTTTCTTCTTTTCTTCTTTTTCTTTTCTTCTTTTTCTTGGTTCTTCCCGTGCCGGAACAAGGGACCCTTGGTCCTCCGACCTTGATCGACCGTTCGGGCCGCGGCCGCCACGGCGGAGGCCGGCGGCCGATGGGGGCCACTCCCCCGATCACGGAGGAGCGTGGCCGGTGGTCAATTTCGATCGCCGGCGCCGGAAAAGTTTACGGGAAAGAGACCAAAAACAGAGTCTCTTTCCCGACTGTAGATCGATGACACTCGTCGCCTGCAGCCGCGCACAGGAGCATGGGAGGAAGGAGAAGAAAGAGGGGAAGAAGAAGGAGACTCACCTCGGCCTCCGGTGACCTCACCGGCGAGAAATCACGACGAGAAACCAACAGTGCCCGTGGCTCTACTTCGGAAAAATCGGAGAGAAAGAGAGGGAGAAGAGGCCGATGGTCGATCTCAAGGGGGAGGGGGTATTCTTATAGGAAATCCTAGGACTCCGAGGGGTCTTAGGAGTCCGATTTTGCCTGGGTTTCGTCGGAGAAGAAGACTCCTATCGGGAGTCTTCTTCCCGATTTGATCTGATAGGAGTCTTCTTCCCGATTTGATCTCCTATTTTTTTTTTTTTTTTGTTTTGGGCTATAACAATGGAGGACCCATTTCAAAATATTTGTGGATGAGTATCTTCACATTATTTAATTTTTCACGATAGGATGCAACGGATTCGGATTGCATCTTTCGTGCGAAAGGACAATGGATCTTCTTTCATGACGTGATTCATTGGATCGGACTTCATACAGCTCTCAAAGCAATCCGAACCTTCCATTCCTTGTGTATGCACATCTCGAAGCAACCATTGCGCCATGCAACGGTTGATTCGCGCGAAGGACGGTGAACCTCCGGCATATTTTGCAGGCGCGCTTAAGCGAAGACGGCACCAAAAAAGACGGAATCTTGGGAAGACTTTGTCTATTACTGAACCCTGGCGGAAAACGAAGCATAGCCAGTGCGAGGCTTCCACGCACGGCTGGCTGGACGCGGCTAGACTAGTCAATCCGGCCCACAGCCAACCAAAAGATAAGTTATGGATCACCCTAACTGACGTGGGACGTCAAATTTGACTGTCGGGCACTTGGGAAGACTTTGTCCGTCACTGAGCCCCGCCAGAAAATGAAGCATAGCCATTGCAAGGCTTCCACGCACGTCTGTTTGGACCCGGCTAGACTAGCCAATTCCACAGCCAACCAAAAGATAAAGTCGTGGATCACCCTAACTGACGTGGGACGTCAAATTGCCTTAAAAAAAAAAAAAAAGAAAAAAAAGAAGAAGAAGAACTGCATCTCCTGAGTAGAACTGATAAAATATGATCCGATTCATCAATTTGATCCGTGTTTAATCTACCGTAAACAGATTTGAATTTAGACTCAACGGATTTGGGTCATAAATGGATCAATCTATTTAACCCGTTTAATAAGTGGGTTGGATTTGAGTTTTAGATATTTGATCCGTTTAATCCTTTTAATCCATTTAATATTTAGGTCAGATTGAGTTAGATAACCCATTTAACCTGTTTAATCTGTTTAACCTATTTCTAACACATTTAATCCGGTCTGTTTAATCTGTTTGACTCATCTAAGATTCGTTTCACCTGTTTAAAACATGTTTAATCTGTTTTTGACCTATTTAATCCGACCCGTTTAATCTGTTTAATCCGTTTAACCTAATTTAATCTATTTAATAAATGGATTAAATAGATCTGATCAGATTAATTGTTTAATAAACAAGTCGGATTCAGATTTCAATTTTTGATCTGTTAATAAACAGGTCGAGTTTGAGTTGACGATTTTCTGATTCGATCCGTTTATGATCCAATCCGATTATCACTCTTAATTCTGAGTATATCAAAAAAATCTTACTATTATGTAAAACTTTCTCGAGGTATTATTTATTTTGATTATATTTTTTACCATCAAATCATATGATTTTATTCTATAAAAAATGAGGATACCAAAGGCTCTATCACTATATAAATAGGAGTATCCCTCGACTCCAACCGGCAAGGGCCTGAACCGCCTTCTTATAACATTAACCCTTTTTTTTTTTCTTTTTTGGGATGGCATAATTAGACGGCTTCTGCGTACATACGACCACTAATACCGATATAAAGTACAGCATTTAGTTGAGAGGAAACTGCCGTACTGTTTACTTTTTTAAACATACGCTTGGCCTTAATCCAACATAGAAATCATAGCTCTCGAATTTTGCTTAAAAACAATACAGGAAGACTTGAGGGCCTTGACTGCACAAACAAGAATCTTCCAAGCTCCCCTCACTTTCGCTATGGAAACAGTGACATCATAGAGGTGACATCCTTCAATGAGACTTTTGCCAGATCTCCCGCGGTGTGCACGGCGCACGGGTCGTGTGATGCACGCTGCATATGCATCATTAGATGGCTTCCAGTCTTTTTTTTCTTTTTCTTTTTTGAATTTTTCCCGTGACTCCACAGTTGATTTCTTGACTCTTCGGTTGACGCAGACGCGAGGTTAATCGCGTCGGCTCAAAATATCAATACACGTGGACGAATATCCTCCAAATGGGTTGGGGTTGTATCTTTCGCGCGAAAGAACGAAGGATCTTCCTTCGCGACGTAGCCCATCGGATCACGCTTCACACATCTCTCAAAGCAGTCCGAATCGTTTCATTAATCATCTGCGTAGATCACGAAGTAACGGTTGCGCCATCCAACAGTCGGTTGGTGCGAAGGAGGGTGAATCCTTTTGCACGAAAGATATAACCCAGTCCTAGATGCAGTTACTTCCGTCCACGCGGAACCTCCGGCCTATTTTGGTGGCGGGTGCAAGCGATGATGGCAACAAGCTGGACCTGACCCACCACTAATAATTCACGGAAAAAAGACGAAATCTTATAAAGACTCTGTGACTTTGTCTATCGCCGAGCGCTCGCAGAAAAAAAATAGTGCTACAGGCCTCCAGATAATTGCTGATGTTTATAACAGTTATTATCGGTACTTATAAATATCGCAAAACAATCTTTTGCTGCTTTCAAAAGCCTTGATAGGTAAAGAGTAAAAATTAATATTTCTAACGCTTACGTAAAGCGCCGACATCTACCAACACTTTGAAAAAATGTGGGCAACTAACGGGGCTTAATGCATCGGTAATCGCTGTCAAGATGCCGATACTTTCCAAAAGGATCAGTAAATTTTAGTAACTCCCGACGCTTTATAGCATCGATAACCATTGATGCCTTAAAGCGCCAATAATATTATATTAAAAAAAATAATTTAATAATTTATATAAATATATATAAATATATTTAAAATTTATAAAAAAAATTCAAACACCAATATAGACATATTAAACACTCTACACAATATTATAATTAATACATAAATTTATCTAAAATTTATAACAAAATTCAAACTCTAACATTAAGTCATAATAAATACTCCATATAATATAATAAAGTCATGATTATATTGTCCATCATATTTATCAATTGCAACCCATAACCAAAGAGAAGAAAGCAGAAGAAAACTATAGAGCTCAAAAAAAATAAAGACATAAGGCTATTAGTGATCCATAGGAGCATGATTGTTATCGACTCTATGATTGCTGTAACTATTGAGAGCCTACAATAAAAATATAAAAATTTTATCAATTAAGAGTACGAAAATCATAATATAAATTAAATAATTAAATATATAAAAAATATAAATATGGTAAGATATGTATCTAGAATAGTCAATAAACATATGTAACAGAGATGTCAACTGATCAATCTGACTCTTTATGGTGGATATCACTGTATCATAGCTCTTCCTCATCGTCTCCATCCGCGTCTCGACTCGTGCCTCCAACTGCTCATTCATGCCTCCATCCATGCTTCCAACTACTCAATCCATATCTCTATCTAAACCTCAAGCATATGAATATCCATATTACTAGAATTCTCTCTAGTATCTTGAATGTATCGGTGTATATCAGATAACTGAGTGGAGGTGACTCTACCTCCATAATCCCTCATCCGACTATAATGATCTGGTCCCAGCAACTCTATCATCACCTACGCCTCGATATGACTGGCCTCCATAGATACTGAGGACTCACCAATATACGCTACAACAAGAGATGAAGCTCTCTTTATATTCAAAAAATATATATTAATTCTATATTTAAAAATAAAATTACAAACCATTGCCCCAAATGATTATCAATATATTCAAATATAGCTCTTGACTCGTCATTAATAAAACGGCCATCTCGATGAACATGAGTCCTCCTATAGAACTCCATTTGACCAGGCTCCCTCTCATGCTCATCCATCTACATAAAACATAAATTTCATAAAATATATAATCCATAAATTTTAACTAACAACCTCTAAGACTAGTTTCAATAAAACCTACAAGTACCATGATATATGATACGTGATACATTATACACAATTTTACTAAGAAGCATGAAGATCGTATATACATTGAATTAGTCTAAAAAAATTTATAATATGCTAAAGATTTTGAAAGAAGCATACAAACTCTTGTCAGCATTGCACGCAACTTTTAGACTTCGATGTGTGAGGAATAGACAGAGTTGCTCATGCAGCTCTACCAATATCAAAATATATCCACAAAATAAAATAAAGAGTATGATATATTTTGTATATATATTTAATCTACATTGGTAAATAACATAACATAAGGTCTATGATAAGTGTATATAATTATGTCTCCTCTTGAAGAATCAATAATGAACAAGCTCTCTCCACTGATGAGAATCTATATCAATAGGACAAATGTGAGCAACATCATCCTTCGCTAAACCCTCTCTCTTATAGTTCCTCTTCAGTGTTGTCTTAAATTCTTTTCATTTTCAATTGAGAGACTTTAGTACCCATTCATGATTGTCTGAAGAGAGTATAAATTTACTCTTGAATAAAATATGATATTTGATTATTAAATAATATAATTAATTGAGTATAAATAAACTAATATAAATTATTAAGTCATCTTTTTGCTTGTAGTACTCATAGAATCTCAAGTTTATAAATAAAAAGTATATCGTTCCATTTAGCATAGCTTAAGAGACAAAGCTGACCTTTCTGTACAACAGTACCTACGAAGTTCGTCAACAATCTAGTAGCTTTATTGATGGGTTGCCCCATCTGGTTGCGCCAGATGATGACTCTCTCATCTTTAGCTAAATGCCAGATATCTCTAGCCCATATCAGTCCATATCTAATCCGTGCTCTCTTAAATGCATCTATAACAAACATATAAAATGACAAAAAATATATTATGAATCAATCAACAAAAATTAATATTTAAAATTTAATAATTATAAATATATAATATTTTAATTAAATTATCTTGAATGTACATCTTATCCATAATAAAATTCTCATCAATAAAAATATCATGCTATGACTCGGACTGCTGCATGGACAAAGAAGGACTGGCATCAAACTACCATGCAAATGATGAAGGACCGGCCTCAGAGTCTGAGATGTCGCTCCCAGAGTCTGAGATCCACTCCTCGACGACACTCCCATCTCTCCCTGCTATGACGGTTCATTCCTCCTCTTGTTGGAGCTCAAGGGAGGATATCCATCAAACTATATATCCAAGTAGAAACCAACAATTTTACCATTTTATTCAATAGGAATAAAACACAACAATCAAATATCTCTCTTGCTTCAAAATCTTCGTGCCAAAAAAGATATA
This sequence comes from Elaeis guineensis, assembly GCF_000442705.2. Taxonomy (NCBI): domain Eukaryota; kingdom Viridiplantae; phylum Streptophyta; class Magnoliopsida; order Arecales; family Arecaceae; genus Elaeis; species Elaeis guineensis. The sequence continues at coordinate 11,912,107 of NC_026005.2, read as the reverse complement.
AATGTGAAAGATGTTATTCACATAATTTTCTTTTTCTTCGACAAGTAATATAATAAATTCCTTCCCAACCTACATGCTGCCATTCTCCTAGAATAAATTGAATATTTTAAAGTCAAAACCTCAGTTGTACAAATTCATATTAGTTAGTTTACTTAAACCCTCCACTTTCTCCACACCCACCACTCCCCCCACACCAAACCCCCCCCCCACCCAACCCAAAACGAAAAAAAAAAAAAAAAAAAAAGGGAAAAGAAGAAGACCTCCACTTAAATCTACACCGATTTTTTAAAAGTCGGTTCTCTGGCACCAACCCACTACTCATGTCATGCTAAGTAAATCTTCAATAATCCATTTTTCTCAGAAACTTTTATTTGTTAGTAGTCCATCCTTGAGCTAGTTCAAGTTATTTGATCCATCAATCATAAAAAAGCTAGTTTGATCCAATCCAACGTGCAAATATGACTTTCAGTCCCCTGTTGAATTTCTAACCTTGTCTCCAACATATATCATGGATTAATATATATTGCAGAACGTTGCTAGATATGCGTTTGCCAACAAGGGCACAGCATGAGACCTAGATATCTTAATCAAAATTTCATAACTTGATTAAGCATAAAATTATGTGGCTCAACCAGTTTACCTAATAATACAAACTTGCAGCGCTATTTTATTTTTGTCCATAATGTGAATAATGTTTCACCAGGCTAGATTAAAGGTTCAGATAAAAGAGGGAACATTTTGAATGGATTCCATCATGACAAGTTAATCTAAAGTGTGAAAATACGTGCTCACTTAATAAAGGAAGCTATCATCTCTTTTGCTAAAATATCTAATAAATTGTAGTGGGGTAGGATATTGTGAACAAGTGGGATTAAGGAAACCTAGCGATAGACAATGAAAATGGTCGAAATATTTGGCAAGCTTGATTCCATCCTGCAACCGGAAAGAACATAAATAATGTCAAATATAAAAGAGTTTTGCTGATTTATTTATGATTAAATGAGAGGAGAGATTTCTTCAGTTAACTCGGCTCTAATCACACCTCATTCATAGAGAATATAAGTCTTTCAAACATCCATTAATCTTATCAAACAAAAAACATCCATTAAAATCCATTAGAAAGAATAATCACAACTCTTCATCTTTAAATCTTAATTAAATAAAAAGATAATTACAGCAATACCATCTCAACTTTGAGCCAATCTCAAAAATCTTATCTTGATTTTAAATAGTTTCAAATAGATCCCTCAAGTTTGCAAACTATTCCAAACTAGTTATGCCGTCAATCTTGTTAATAGTGGCATTACGTGACTATCACACGGTAGCATAAAATTATATTATAATCTAACTATTCTTCATATTATAAAAGAGTCTCGTTACACAATGGTATCAAGACTCAAGACCCTCCTTCCTTCATGCAAATCCACTATAGAATCATCAATCGTGCAAATCTCAAAGTACTCCAAACTCCTTTATCTATCCATCTACCGAAATCTCAAAGCAACTGTTGCATGACTAGGATCATAATCCATATATACAGATATCAAAACGGTAAGTAGATGATCTAGATTATTCATCCGATATCACAAATCTCAAAATAATCACATGGATAATTTAGATTATGCATCTTTCTGCACAAATATCAAAATGAGTAGTGAATGATCAAGATTATTCATCCATCTGCATAGATCACAAAGCAACCACGGATCATCTACATATTCATTCGCATGCTCAGATCTCAAAGTAATCGTAGATGATTCAAATATTCATTTGCCAGCATAGATCTCAAAACAACCAAAGGTGATCCAGATATGCATACATCTATATAATCTCAAACTAGTGCATGATTAGGATCATCTATCCACCTGCATAGATCTTAAAGAGACTAGTAGATAATTTTGATTATTCATTTACCTGTACAAATTTGAGTGGATGTAAAGCCTTTTTCCCATTCGCAGCTGAGTGGATGTAGAGTCTGTTTTGCAAATTTTAATTACCAGTTGTTCTTGCTCTCCTGCTTCACTGCTTCATTGCTTCATCTATTGTTGGTGTTTAAGTTGCTGATTGATTTGTATCCACATCATTAAATAGTATACTGTAAATTTTGATTGGTGCTTCTTTAGTTTTTCCATTGCAGATTTTCATTCAATTTTTGATGATTGTATCATTTAAAAATAACTTTTGAATTTGTCAACCAAAGATACAGCAAACTATTTCTACAACATTAGACTAGCTTTTGGATATTTACAGCTAAATACTTTTATAACAAAAAATTATTTTGCCCAAAATAATTTTGGATATCAAAACATAGCTTTTATTAAAAATTATATTTTTAGTCAAAAGCTACAGCATTTCCAACCACATCCTAAATAGAGCATCACTAAAGTGCCATATTTGACTTTTACCTGAATTCAAAAACCAAAACCTGATAAGATAACGAATGAATAACTAAGTAGAATATGAGAATAGAATAAAACTAGGAATAGAACCCTAATCCAAGTACTTCGAGGAATGACCTTCCGATGAGTTGTACCTGATCCATGGATGTCAGGTGTTGCGGCCAATCCCCTCGTCGCCTGGTCGCCGGGAACGAGCACCTGCAAAGAAAAGTCCACGCCGACCGGAGATGCCTCCGACGGGGACCCTCCAACGGTCAAGTCAGAGAGGAGACTAGGCAACAGTAGAGAGGAATCAGGGGACTCAGCGGTGGAGAGAGCGAGAGAGAGAGAAAGGGGACCTCCCTCAAGCTGCTGCCTTATCTCGTCTTATAGTAAGAGGTGGTATGGTCCCGCCGTCGGTGATGTAGACAACTGAAGAGTTGTCAAATCGCCGGGGGTTGTCATGTCGTTGACGAGCTGACAGGTCCTAGAAATTAATTCGCGTCCTTGGCAAGACAGCGCCCCAGATTTTCTGGCAGGACAACGCCTCCTGGCGGTTGCACGGCATGTCCTTGATAGGACTGCAGCCCATGCCGCTCGTTCGACGTCTAGGAAGGCCTGTAGAGGTCGGACGTCGGTTGTCCAAACCGATAGAGAGTCGGTGATGTCCCACCCGACAGGGAGTCGGCGATGCGAGATCGGCTTTCAAGCGATCGGAGTTAGTGTCGGCCTGTTAGGCTGACACGTTCCGGCCGGGCATGATCGGTAGTTACCGTTGGTGTTGCCTGTCGTCGGACGGGCAAAGTCGGTCGGTCCATCCTCGAGGATGGGTTGGCATCAGAACCCGTCGGTGAGTCGGCGTCGAGGATGGGTCGGCATCGTGACCCGTCGGTGAGTCGGCGTCGGTGAGTCGACATCAGGGTCGGTCGGTATATCCCAACAGTTGCTCCCTCCCACTCCTGAGCCTGATGTCACGTCGGCCCGCGTTTCCACATAGGTGGGGCATCGGGCGAAAGGAGTGGAATCCTCATTGCATCATGCCCTGATTCTGCTGATCTCACCAGCAGACGATCCGGACAAATCGATGTCAGACGACTTGATGTTTGATGATTCGACGTCAGACGATCTGGTGTCAGGCGATCCAGTGTCGGACGATCCAGTGTCAGACAACTCAGTGTCAGACGATCTGGTGTCAGACAATTTTTGGGGAACGCAAACCACCGCCTGGTGCTCCCTTGGGAGCGCAGACCGCCGTCAGGCATCCCATTGGGAATGCGGATCACCGCCAGTGAATTAATTCTAAGGCGCGATTTTTTCTGCCACGTGTCGGAAGGTCGTTGGGTCGGAGTCATCCGTGCAAATAAAGGTGACGTGGCCCGATCTGGGATGGGTGCGTCGAACCGTCGGGCCGGAGGAGGGCCCGGGTGCTGCCACGTATCGATCATCCAAGAGGTTCTCGTTGGCGCACCCTCATCTCGGCCGTTGAGGGGTCCTATATATATGAGGTCACTTGCTTCCAAAATCTCACTTTTCATGGTTTTTGCTGTGGAGACTCTGCCCGAGCGGTCCCCCCTTCATCCCAGGTAGCTGCTTCTGCCTTCACTCTTTGGAAGGTCCATCCGAGACTTGCGTTTCCTTTCGCCTTGTTCCTGCTTCTTTTTGAAATCCTTTCTCCTTCTTCTTCTCTGTCTTTTCCTTCTTCTTGGTTCTGGCATCATGGCCAGGGCTTCTCCTCGGGAAGCTCGGTCGGGGAATCCGATCGATGATCTTCGGTCGACCCCCGAAGTGGAGGTCTTCTCACTTTCGGGGCCGAATGTCGATCGGCTTCGGGATCAGTATTGTATCCCGGAGCAGTTCCGACTCTTCGCCCCTGGGGCCAGGGGACGGGTCAACAACCCACCCGCGGGCCAGGTGGCTCTGTATGTCGAGGACCTCCGGGCTGGTCTTCGGCTCCCGATTTCGAAGTTTGTCCGAAATCTTCTGGATTATTACGGACTTTGTCCGACGCAGCTGGCGCCGAACTGAGTTCGGTTAATAATCAGCTTTGCCCTGTTGTGCCAACTCTTGCCGACCAACCCCCGAATCTCCCTCTTTCGGGCATTCTTCATCCTCCGACTCCACTCTAAGGCCCGAGGGTGGTGGCTCTTCAATCCCCGGAAGGGTCTTTCTTTCATCACCGGTCTTCCATCGTCCATTCATGGGTGCAAGAATCAGTTCTTCTTCATTTCCTCTTCTTCTCCTTGGGGTTTTCCTTCCTGCTGGGGCGAGCCTCGGACCGAGGCGAACGAGAACAGCCGAGTGGAGGCGGACGATCGGAAGGATTTCTACCGACTCAAAGACATGTCGGTACCGAAGTAGAGGGAGCTTGTTACCAAACAAGCCCTCTATGATGCTGGCCTGAGCCTGGTCCCCCATCTAGGTACCGTCCGATCCATCGATTGTCTTTTGCTTCACGTTTGTCTCCGAACGTGTACTGATTTCTCTTATTGAAATTGTAGGTACGCCGTCGAGGATGAGGCCGACTGATGCCGAAATTAGATAATATGCGGCGAGGAAGAGGTCGGCATCCGGGGTCGGGCCCTCACGACCGCTGAAGAGACCCTCGACAATAACGCCGACCGCCACAGCGTCGGCGGCCGATCAGTCGAAGCCGGTCATCGCACTTTCGGCTCCGACGGCACCACCGGAGGAGCAACCGATGGAGGGAATGGCCGAAGGGGCGTCGGCGGTTTTGCCGATGGAGGAGGCGCAGGATGTCATTCGGGAACCCGAACGTCCTCCGTCGGTGCCTGCTGCTGCCTCAGGGGATGCTCAATCAAGCTCGAGCATCCCTTCCTTCCCCGATCTACGGGCCTGGGTGGTCGATCGAGGGAAAGCCCCGATGGCCCCTGCAGATGAGTTAAGGTCGAGGGGTCGCGCCACGTCGTCTGGCACCCGGGTCCCCGAGGGAGCGTCAGCCTTGGCCGACCATAACTTGGCCAGGAGATTATGTCAGGGGACCCTCCTTCCAGCCGACGTGGAGGTTCTGAAGGCTCGACAGGTGACCGAGATGTTGTCTTCCTTTTACCCGACCATGATCGAGGTAAGTTCTGCCTCGCCTCCTCTCTCCATTACTATCTTTATTATTTCATCTTTCTGACGGTCGGTTCCTGTTCACAGTTGATTTACACTATGTTCGAACTAGAGGCCGGATACTGGAGGTTCGAGGACGTCCGGGCAGCCTGAAAGGATAGGGCGACAACCGTCAAGGCCGAAAAGGCAGTACTGGTCGAGCAGTTGAAGCTGTCGACCGACCGGGAGGCAAGACTTGAGGACGAGATCTCTCATCTTACGGATGCCTTGGCTGCTTCGGGGACCGAACTTAAGTCGACCCACGGGGAAGCCAAGCGCAAGGGTCGGACCGCTCACCGACTGCGGCGCGAGCGGGACGGCGTCATCGTCGAACTCGAGGTCGAACGTGAGCAGCTCCGGGTTAGCTTGGAGAATCTCGCCAAGGCCGAGGAGGACTTGTCAATCGCCCAAGCCGACATCGATATAGCGAAGGCAGAGGCAGAGTCGGCGAAGGAGTTGTTCGATCGGGCGGAGGCAGAGGCAAGGTCGGCGAAGGAGTCATTGGAGCGGGCGGTGGAAGACTTCCGCAGCTTCGACACATATCGAGAGGAACTCCTGGAAAGCGGCTTCGCGTCGTACTGGGTGGGGTACGAAGATGCTCGGAACGCAGTCCAGGCCTTGTACCCAGAGCTCGACCTCAGCGGCATCGTCCCCCCAGGACCCGAGGACCAAGCCACAGAAGAGGTGGCCGACCCATCGTCAGGAGACGCTACCGCGGTGGAGGAAACCGTCCCAGAGTAGATCATCGAAGCGGAGACGGCTCCGACCTCCGACCCAGCTCTGACCTCCGACCCGGCTCCGACCTCCGACCCGGTGCCGACCAGAGTGGATGCACCGGCTGCCCCCGAGCTCCTCTCGATCGAAGAGGTCGACTCCGAAGAATGATCGGGGTCTTGTTGTTTTTTGTTTCACCTTACATACTTGTAATCGGGCTTCGGCCCAATTTTGTAAACTTAATAAAATCAAGTATTTTCAACTTCTTCCCTTCGTATATTAAGATGCGCTCTGACTTAGAGTCGTAGAGTCGTAGACCCGACATACCATATTCGGTCACTCAGTAGCATCCCAAGTCGTTAGTCGAGATAGTCGGTAGCATGCGCCATGGAAAAGGCGAATCCCGATCATAGACCGTCCGTTCCGGTGGAGGTCTGAGTCGGACACCCATCGCCCGATAGTAAGTCGGGCATGTTCGTCATGTCGAGAGTCAAAGTCGAGTGTGCGCCGCCCCGACGTGAGTCGGGATTGTTCGTTGAGTCGAAGGTCAACCGACCTTCGGGCACACCTCGGTGACCCGATCATTGCGTAGGGTCAAATGTCATCCGATGTGATCAGTCGGATGGCGTCCGACGTGTTTAGTTGGGAAACGATGACAAGTCGAGTTTCCATTACCCAGACCTAGGTCGGGTACTTACGTCGCACCGTGTGATAAACGGTGGCAAGCCGAATATCTTTCGACCAGTCGTGACCTGGTCGGTAAGCTGCGAACGTGACGTTGGTCGCGTTGGCACTTTGCCTTTCTTGGCCGGGGCCGAGTCGGCAAGTCAGCCGATCATTTTGCCCGATAATTTTGCCCGAGAGTTTTAACTGTAGAAGGAGTGTAACTCCCATCGTCGTGGATATATCGGTCCTTTCAAGTATCCGATGCATCATCGACGATCGGGCCGTTGGTCCACAATGGAGCGTTAGGCTCAAGTCGGGATGTCGGGGCTCGTACTTCTTGGCGAGCGCCGACCCACAGTCGAAGAGTTGAGATTTCAGACTCCGAAGTTTTGAAACTGAATTTGTATTCCGAGTGAGGGGATACAAAGTTCATTGGTAGTACAACTTTAGGTGGTCGGCATTCCAGGTCTGGGAAAGGGTGTTCCCTTCTAGAGTCTCCAGTCGGTAAGCTCTCGCGCCCGTAGGCATCCGCCACCTTGTAGGGTTCTTCCCAGTTCGGAGCTAGCTTCCCTCGGTCTAGAGGCTTCGAGACTTCTGCCTTTCTTAGGACTAGATCCCCAGACCTGAAAAGCTTCTGTTTGACCTTGGTGTTGTAATATCGGGCTACTTTCTGTCGGTAAGAAGCCATGCGGAGTTGGGCCTCGCTCCGAAGTTCGGAGAGGAGGTCCAGGTCGGCCCTCCGACACTCAGAGTTGTCCGGCTCTCGATACTGCTCGACTCTAGTCGACGGTAGTCCGATCTCGAGCGGTATCATCGTCTCTGTCCCATAGGACAAGCTGAAAGACGATTCTTCGGTCGGGACACGGGGTGTCGTTCGGTATGCCCATAGGACGAAATTCAACTCTTCGACCCAGAGGCCTTTGGCTTCATTCAGTCGGGTTTTAAGCCCATGCAGAATGGTCCGGTTGGTCACCTTGACCTCACTGTTGGACTGTGGATGCCCGACCGAGGTCAGTCAGTGCGTGATTTGAAACCTTGTGCAGAAGTCTCTGAAGTCCTGGTTGTCGAATTATCATTCGTTGTCGGTGATAATGGTGTTTGGTAATCTGAACCTAAAGACGATGGACTTCTGGATGAAGTCTTCCATCTTCCACTCAGTAATTTGCGTCAAAGGTTCGGCTTCCACCCACTTAGTGAAGTAGTCGATCGCGACGACTATGAACTTTCGTTGATCGGATGCCGGAGGAAAAGGTCCGAGTATGTCAATCCCCCACTGGGCGAAGGGCCACAGGGCGACGACGGGAGTGAGCTGGCCGGCGGGTCGGTGTTGTATATTGGCATACCTTTGGCACGGTTCGCACCTCCGAACCAGCTCAGCCGCGTCCTTCTTCATGGTGGGCCAGTAGTAACCCTGTCGCAGGACTTTGTAAGCCAAGGATTTGCCCTCCAAGTGATTACCGCAGATCTCTTCATGTACTTCTCTGAGGATATAGTCTGCATCGGTCGCCCCAGGCACTTCAGCAAGGGAAGAGAGAACGACCTTTTGTATAGTCGGCCGTCCACCATCACATATTGGGAAGCCGCCCATCGGAGTCGTTTGGCTTCCGCAGGGTCTTCAGGGCTGGTTCCGTCGGTCAGGTACTGAGCGATCGGATCCATCCAGTTCGGCTCTGTCGCCAATTGCAGCACCTCTTCGATCTTGTCGATGCTCGGTTGTTCAAAACTTTTTATGAACGTCCTGCCCAAGGTGCCGTAGTCGGATGTCGCGAGCCTAGAGAGTGCGTCGGCCCGAGCATTTTTCGCCCTGGGGATGTGGAAGATCTCGAAGTACTTGAAGGGCGCTACGAGATCTTTTACTTTTTGGTGATATTTGGCCATGGTCAGATCTCGCGCTTCGAACTCGCCTTTCACCTGTCCAACGATCAGTTGAGAGTCGGAGAAGACTTTGAGGCGGTCGACCCCAAGCTCCAGTGCCAACCTCAAGCCCGCGACGAGCGCCTCATATTTGGCTTGGTTGTTGGAGGCCTTGAAGTCGAACCGGAGGGCGTGCTCGGTAACCACTCCCTCCGAGTTGGTGAACAGGAACCCGGCCCCGCTCCCTCGAGCGTTGGAGGCTCCGTCGATGTGCAACACCCAGGTTGAATCGGGGTCACATTCGGAGGTCCCAACCTCTTCGGGGCTCCCCTCTCCCGACGCTCGATCGGTCGTCGGGCATCCCACGATAAAGTCGGCTATAACCTGGGCTTTCAGAGCAGGTCACGACAGGTATTGAATGTCGAACTCACTCAGTCTCACGGCCCACTTCGCCAGCCATCCTGATGTGTCAGGGCAGTGCAGGATTACTCTTAGGGGTTGGTCGGTGAGGACCATGATAGTGTGCGCCTGAAAGTATGGACGGAGCCGCTGTGCCGAAATGACCAGAGCAAATATCATTTTCTCTGCCTTCGAGTACCGAGTCTCAGCTTCATGAAGCACTTTGCTGACGTAATATATCGGTTGGTGAACTCGGTTCTCGTTCTCTCGGACGAGCACCGAGCTAACTGCCTCTGGAGAGGTAGCTAAGTAAAGATACAATACCTCCCCGACCTCCGTCCTCACGAGTAGGGGTGGAGAAGTCAGATATTTCTTTAGTTCCTCGAAGGCTCATCGGCACTCGTCCGGCCAAGAGAAGTGCTTTGCCTGTCTCAGGGTTTTGAAGAACGGAAGGCATCTCTCGACCGATCGAGAAATGAATCGGCTGAGCACGATGATCCTTCCGTTGAGTCGCTGCACCTCCTTTTTAGTGTCCGGATGTCGCATATCGATGATTGCTTTAATCTTCTCGGGGTTGGCCTCGATTCCTCGTTGTGAAATGAGGAACCCGAGGAACTTCTCCGAGGTCACTCCGAATGCGCACTTAGTCGGGTTCAGCTTCATCCGGTGTCGTCGTAGGGTGCGGAAGGTTTCTTCAAGATCTTGCACGTGGTCCGAAGTTTGCACACTCTTCACTAGCATGTCGTCCACGTACACCTCCATGTTGCGCCCAATTTGGTCTTTGAAGACCTTGTTGACAAGTCGCTGGTAAGTAGCCCCGACGTTCTTCAGACCGAAGGGCATTACTTTGTAACAGTAAAGGCCCTTGGCGGTCACGAAAGTCGTATGCTCCTCATCCTCGGGCGCCATCTGGATCTGATTGTACCCGACGAAGGCATCCATGAAGCTGAGCAGTCGATAATCGGACGTCGCATCCACCAGCTGGTCGATCTTCGAAAGTGGGAAGCTGTCCTTCGGACAGGCCCGATTCAAGTCGGTGTAGTCGATGCAGATCCTCCACTTTTCGTTGGCTTTCTTCATCATAACGATATTGGCGAGCCAATCGGGATAGGTGGTTTCTCTAATGAAGCCCGCCTCGAGTAGCTTATCCACTTCCTCGTCAATGGCCTTCTGTCTTTCAGGAGCAAAAGACCACTTCTTCTGCCTTACTGGCCTCATTGCTGGGTTGATGTTGAGTCGGTGTGTCATCATCTTCGGGGGGATGCCCGACATATCCACTGCCGACCAAGCGAATACGTCGGTATTGGCTTTCAGCAGCTCCGCTAGCTGCCGTCGCTCGGGGTCGGGTAATTGAGACCCGACCCAGACCACTTGTTCGGAATTCTCCGTTATCGGGATGGGAACAAGTTGTTCGGCCGGTTCACCCTGTTCTTCTTCTTCCCGTTGGTCCAGCTTGTCAACCGTCAGGGAGCTCTTCGGTTCGTCGCTTTGAGCAGAGATTTGAAAGCATCGCCGGGCGAGCTGTTGATCCCCGCGCATCTCTCCGACTCTATTTTTGGTCGGAAACCGAACCAGGAGATGATACGTCGAAACTATCGCCCTGAGGGTATTTAGTCCGGGTCTTCCAAGTATGGCATTGTAGGCCGAAGGCACTCGGACGATCGCGAAGGTCAAGCAGACTGTGCTCTGTCGTGGTTCGGTTCCAGCCGTTACGGGCAAAGTAACTTCCCCTTCCACTGTGACAGCATCTCCAGCGAAGCCTATCAGGGGTGTAGAGACTCTCTTGAGTCGGTCAGCCGACAGTCGCATTCAGGAGAAGGTCGAGTAAAACAAAACGTTCGTTGAACTTTCATTATCTACAAAGATTCTTTTTACATCATAATTTGCTATTGTTGTCGAGACAACAACAGCATCATCATGGAGAGTTTGGATGCCCCGAACATCATCATCTGTAAAAGTAATTACATCATCCGGGCGCAGCTTCTTCGTTGGCTCCCCCCCAGTGGTCATCCCCGGGCCCAGTCGTTTGGAGATCATGTTGATGACCCCGGTCGTAGGCTAATTAGTCGTTGCTTCTTTAGTCGGCTGGGGTCGTCGGTCGGTGACGGGCCGAGTCGGCGGGTTCCTCCAGAATTTATCGAGATATCCCCGACGTATGAGAGCCTCGATCTCATCCTTGAGTTGGATGCACTGCTCGGTGTTGTGGCCATGGCCCCGATGAAATCGGCAGTACTTTCGCCAGTCGAGGCCCTTTGCCTTCAGAGGCGGAGGCCGTCGCAGATATTCTTCTCCTTCGATCTCCATCAAAATCTGCGCACGAGGAGCAGAGAGAGGAGTATAGGAGTCATACCTGGGGCGCGTCGGCTTCGGACTCCACCGTCGAGGCGACCTCTGGTTCCATCGCGGGGGTGAGACCCGACTGTCGGTCGGGGGCCTGCTAGGCTCGACAGGGGCCCGACCCTTCCTTCGCTTCTCCTTCGGGCCCTTAGACTCGGTCAGGCATCGGTCAGAAGCTCCTTCATCTGTGCGCATGTACTTGTATGCTCGCTCTAGCAGTTCAGCGTACGTTCGGGGGAGGGTCTTGTCCAAGAAATAGGTAAATCGGGACCCCCTCAGCCCCCTCTTCATGGCCGAGATGGCCATGTCTTCGTTGAAGTCCCGGACCTCAAGCGTGGCCGCGTTGAATCGCGTCACGAAGTGTCGGAGCATCTCATTTTCTCCCTATTTAAGGAAAAAAAGGCTGTCCGAGGTTCGTGGTGGCTTCTGGCTGGTGCTGAAGTGGGCCACGAAGGAGTGCTCGAGCTGCCCAAAGGAGTGGATGCTTCCTGGGTGAAGGCAAGAGTACCAGGCCCTGGCAGCTTTGCGAAGTGTGGCAGGAAAGCCGATGCAAAGAAGAGCATTGGTTGCCCCCTGGATCGTCATAAGAGCCTTGTAGCTCTCCAGGTGGTCAACTGGGTCGGTGGAGCCGTCGTAAGGCTCCACGTGTGGCATCTTGAACCGATCGGAGATCGGTTCGTCGAGGATGAGTAGGGAGAGAGGTTGGGCGGTCTGGAAGTTGACGTCGTTCGAGGACTTCTGTCCGTCCACCTACAACTGGGCAAGCCGACGGTCGATTTCTTCGAACCTGCGTTCGTAATCGTCGGCCCGTCAGTGCTGAGAGACCCCAGGGGTGGAGTCTCCTGATGAATCTGAGAGGGAGGCGGACGGTGTTCGCGGCCGCTTCTCTTTCCTTGCTCGTTCCAGCTGGGAAGGGGTCAATCGTTGAGATCAGCGGGCATCACGCCGTGGCCGCCTCTCTTCCTCTCGGTGGGAGTGCTGCGACAGCCACTCCCGAGGAGGAGACGGAGATCGATGCGGGCATCGGCGGCTGCTCCTGGGGGGCATCGGACACGCCGCCGATTGCTCCGCCGGTGAGTGCGGCAATCGGGTGGGTTGAAGGCTTTTGACCGCATCCGTCAACACGGTCATCTGCCGCACGATCGTTGCGATCTGCGCCTCCGTGGTTACCGCGGGATGGGGAGAGCTAGGCTCTGCGGTGGGGAGTGGTAGAGAAGCCTCTCCCCGATGGGAAGATCGTCTCGTCGATCCGGTGGCTCTCGACCGCTGAGCCCTTGTCCTCGTCATCTCGAAAAGGTTCTTCGAACTCTGTGGAGGTCGTATGCCGGTCGTACCCCCTACCTGGCGTGCCAAACCTGTTGCGGCCAATCCCCTCGTCGCCTGGTCGCCGGGAATGAGCACCTGCAAAGGAAATTTCATGCCGACCGAAGATGCCTCCGGTGGGGACCCTCTGACGGTCAAGTCAAAGAGGAGACTAGGCAACAGTAGAGGAATCAGGGGACTCAGTGGTGGAGAGAGCGAGAGAGAGAGAAAGGGTCCTCCCTCAAGCTGCTGCCTTACCTCATCTTATAGTAAGAGGTGGTATGGTCCCACCGTCGGTGATGTAGACAACTGAAAAGTTATCAAATCGTTGGGGGTTGTCACGTCGTTGACGAGCTGACAGGTCCTAAGAATTAATTCGCGTCCTTGGCAGGACAACGCCCCAGGTTTTCTGGCAGGACAACGCCCCCTGGCGGTTGCACGGCATGTCCTTAGTAGGACTGCAGCCCATGCCGCTCGTTCGGCGTCCAGGAAGGCCTGTAGAGGTCGGACGTCGGTTGTCCAAACCGGCAGGGAGTCGGTGATGTCCCACCCGACAGGGAGTCGGCGATGCGAGATCGGCTTTCAAGCGATCGGAGGCAGTGTCGGCCTGTTAGGCCGACACGTTCCGGTCGGGCATGATTGATAGTTACCGTTGGTGTTGCCCGTCGTCGGACGGGCAAAGTCGGTCGGTCCATCCTCGAGGATGGATCGGCATCGGGATCCATCGATGAGTCGGCGTCGAGGATGGGTCGGCATCGTGACCCGTCGGTGAGTCAGTGTCGGTGAGTCGGCATCAGGGTCGGTCGGTATATCCCAACATCAGGTAATAGCTGATCGAATTGACAGGCCTGGGTCTATAGTTGGTGTGACTTCACCACATTATTTTAGGTGTACCTAAATAGAGGATTTGCCCTAATCAACGAATCTCTGTTGCAACAGTACTCATTTATTTTATATCTAAACAATTTTAGAATCATTATAGATATCTATCTTTTTTACTGATTGTGTTTTTCAGGAGCGCAAGGCATTTGTTTTGATGCAAAGATGGGGAGGAGGGGGGTCCAGGTGGACATCGCAAAGAGATGCACCGGGCATGGCAACCCTCTCCCTCGCGCTATATGTGATTAGTCACCTGAGAGGAGCATTGCGAGGGATTTTTTTATTTTTTTTTTACTTTTCCTTTCCCCAATGCCAAGAGAGACAAAGGGTAGGAAGGAGGGAGAGGGAGGGAGGCATTTGTTTTGATGCAAGGATAGGGAGGAGGGGGGGTGCCGCAGAAGGTGGACATCGCGAAGAGATGCACCAGGCACGACAACCCTCTCCCTCGTGCTATGTGTGATTAGTCACCTGAGAGGAGCATTGCCAGGGATTTTTTTATTTTTTTTTACTTTTCCTTCCCCCAATGCCGAGAGAGACAAAGGGTAGGAAGGAGGGAGAGGGAGGGAGAGACGGCGAGACGAGGGAAGAGGTCATAGGCTCGGGGACGGTGGATTCCTTTGTGCCCACCAGGTCTTTTTCTCCTCCTCCAACTCCAACTGGGAGGTAACACTAGCTCGCTCGCTCTCTCTCACTCTCTCTCTCTCTCTCGCATTCTTTTTGAGGTCCTTTCTTTATTTTTGTGGAATTGCTGTTTGACGTCTGCCTCTCCTTGCCTCAATCTCGGGTGTATAGCCTCAAGACATGTTCCATGGCAGGAGACCTCAATTTTTGCCATTTTCTCGCACCAAAGCCCTAGAATTGGATGTAGCTAGGTTAGAACCTAGAGGTAGCTGGTACTAAGTCTTAGAATTGGATGTGCTTGGTTTGACTATTTGGAGCAATTTTTGTTGTTGGATTTGAGAAGCCTTAGAATTCAAGTTGGTTTACTGGAGAAGTTTGTAAGTGGCTTAACAGGAAGTGATTCAAAATTGCTTGCTACTTGAGATATTATGTGCAAATAGTTTCTTTTTTTCCTTTTTTTTTTTCTCCGGCAATTACTGTTAATGTGGATGGGGTGATTTCTATTTGAAATCTTTTAGCATTTTTTTATAATGGAAGAAAACTATTGCCATGTGTGATGTGCATGATTTATTGAATAGAGTAGGTGATGAATTCCATCGATTGGAATCTCTGGAGCATCGAGATTCCAATCGGGATGGCGAAGCTGATGCTGGAGGCCCCAAGTCACCCGATGGCGCTTGCTGAGGAGGTGGTGAGGATGCGAAGCATGTCCGATCTGTGGGCCGAAGAGGAGTTGCAGTCCGAAGAGTTGTACTTGCTGCTTTCGGTGGAATGGATCGGATCCAGACTTTCCAATCGACATATGGCGGTCATTGTCGGGGTCGTCAAAGGTGGAAGGTTGAAGGGGAAGAAGGGCTGTGGATTTGGAAACTGGGTGCTCCCGAAGGCAGCCAATAGGTAGGAGGAGGAGAAGAAGGGAGGGAAGAAGGGGTTTTTGGATGGAAAGTTCATCAAATTTCTCGATCAAAGAATTGGTGGTTACCGGCAGTGGAGACCCGTGCTTAACACCATCCACGAATCTAATTAGGAATTCCATTATGGGTTTTCTTGCTTCTATTGTGACAACATCACAATTAGAGATTTTGACGAATAACTTGAAAGAGACATGATAGTTTATAAGGTATTTTATACATATGTATATGAATTCAAAACTATTTGATTTTTGATGGTCCAAGAAAAGATGAGTTTTATTGAGTACCAAACGTGAGCTTAAGATCAGGACTTTTCATTTATATATCTCCAAATCTACTTATTTAAATTATCGAGCAAATGATGAGACGATAAAGTAAGCATCTTATTTCTGAAAAAAAAGGATTAGACATTGTGTTACCAAGAATTTCATTGTCAAATTTGTTCAAAGAATCAAGCATATATAAATAATAATAAAATATAGATAAGCTCATGAACCGGACATGTATAAAGTTATAAAATAGGATAAAGCTTGACAATAACTATTGTTGGGCATAAAATAACCCCAGCCGAAGTTCGTAAGAGGCCAACCCTCCCAGGACTCTTCCAGCTTTCGACCTTGTGCGGCGTCGTTCTGAACTCCCCCAACCGTCCGAGCTTCCACAGTACCATCCGGACTCCTCCAGCAGCCGACCTTCCACAATGTCCTTCAGATTTCTCCAACGGACGAACTCCTATCATACCCTCCGAATTTCTCCAATAATAAGCTCCTTCAGTCATCTATCGGACTGTTCCAAATACTCTCTGGGCTTCACTATCAGTTGATTTTCTACAGTGATCGACTACTCTCTGAATCTCTTTCAGACTTCCTCCTGTCACGATCGACTTTACTCCGAGCTTCTTTCGGGCTTCGTCAATGTCCGAGCTTCTCCAGCAGTAGGACTTCTACAGTTACCAGACTCCATCCAAGTTTCTACAGTGGTCGATCGTCTTTCGAATTTCATCCGAGCTTCTACAGTAAGTGGTCTCCTTTCGGACTCCTATAAGAATCGGACTCCGTCCGAACTTCTACAACAGAATTGAATTCCAGACGAACTTCTACAATGGACAGGCTCCATCTCAGTTACAATTGAGTAGTGCTGGATGCCAAGGAAGGAGTTTGAATCTTCTATGGTCTCCACTATTATGACCTCCCAGTGATCAGCCCATGTGGTGGTGGTCATGGACCACAAGATAGGAAAGAAGCCATTGCATGGTCCTTGTTGGAATATACCGACTGACCTCCGTACGCCGACTTATCCTCAGAACTGTCCGACCGATGTCCGACTCTACCCACCGGACAGACAGACGACTCCGACAATGACTGTCGACAATATCCGATCGAAGGTATGCCGACCAAACAGATCAATACTGTTTTCAACAGGTCGAACGGCCGAACCCATATCACCGACTCACTGTCGGGGGTAGCAGCCGACGTCTGACTTCCACAAGGTACCAGATCAGCCGACGGTATTTTTGAGTCATCACCCGATGTCCCGACAGTCGAATACCGATATATAGTCGGTCAGCCCATCCAAACACCGTACAATCGCTATAGGCTATTGTCCTGTCAAGGATATGCTGTGCGACCGTCCTGGAGCATTGTCCTGCCAAAGACATGGGTTAATTCTGATGACCTGACAACCCACGCCGATTTGATAGCCCCCGGTGATTTGATAACTCTCCAGTTATCTGCACCATTAATGACGGGACCATACCGTATTCTATTATAAAACGGGATAAGGCAACAGTTTCTTAAAGCTTTCTCAAGCTCTCGAAAAGCTCTTAAGCTTTAAGCACTATCTCTAAACTCTGCAAAAATTCTATTCGAGTGCTCCATTTCTGTTGAAGCAGAGTACTGACTTGAGCATCAGAGGATCTTGTCGGAGCATCCCAACTCCAGTTTAGACTTTTCTTGCAGGTCCCGATGGCGGTCGTGATCCCCTCGACTCCAGCTTCTCCGGCATCGATAAAATTTTGCACCAACAAAATTGGCGCTAGAAGGAGGGTCCCCTGTGTCTTCGCAGGATCCTTGTTCTTAAAGGAGTACTCAACGGGACTGTCTCGGATCATCTTCTTCGACATCTTCTTCTTCTCCGATCAGATCCCAACCTGATGCCTCCCCGAAAGGCATCCACCAGGCGATCTACGGCCTCCATGGACCGATCTCAGCAAGATCCGTCGGCTCCGACCTCATCTCCAATTTTTCAGGCTCCTCCTCCTACGGCAGTGGCAGTCGGTGTGGAGCAGTTCAACCTGCTGGTTCAGCAGGTCAGGGGCCTCACCAAAGCAGTGCAGGCCATGCAGTAGCAGCGGTAGCTGCAGGCATCTGTACGGCTGAAAAGAGCATCACCGGAGTTTCAGCTGGAGATTGGGTGGCCCACTTGAGCCAGTCACCCTGTATCACCCAAAAAGGGGAAGCAGAGGACGGAGAGCCCTCTGTCTGATCACGATTCCACCCCCGGAGGGTCCCTATCTCCGTTCTGCCAGAAGACGCTCGAGATTCATGATCGAGAGGATCTCCTGGATCAAAGGTTTCAAGAGATGAACCGACGGATCGAAGAGCTCCACTATGCTCTCCCTACTTACGGTGAGGATATCTGTACTGACCCTCCTTTTTCTCAAAGGATTATGTAGGAACCGATCCCGTCGAACTTTAAGCTCCCCCAATTTGAGAGCTACGACGGGACCTCGGATCCGATTGACCACCTGGAGGCCTTCCGGGCAATGATACTGCTCCATGGCACGCCAGACGCCATCCTGTGCCGAGCTTTCTCATCTATCTTGAAGGGAGCAGAAAGAAATTGGTACTCAGCATTGAAGCCAGGTACTATTTTCTCCTTTGATCAAATAAGCCACCAGTTTGTGGCTCATTTCATCAGCAGCCGACGTCCCCGGAGAGGTTCGGAGTCCCTCATCAACATCAAGCAAAAGGAGGGAGAATCCATCCAAACTTATGTCAACCGTTTTAACGCCGCCGCATTGGAGGTCCGGAACTTGGACCAATCAGTTGCAATGGCCGCCCTGAAGAGCGATCTTCAAAAGAATGACCTTCTGTTTTCCCTGAAAAAGAAGTATCTCAGGGACTTCGCTGATTTGCTGACTCAGGCCGAAGGATATGCCCGAGCAGAGGAAGCCTTCAGGCTGAAGGATGAGGAGCCCGCGAAGGAGCGGCAGGCAGGTGACTCCGACAATCCCGCAGCTGAAAAAGGACCGTGTGAAGCTCGATCGCGTTCTCGAACTCCCCCCACACAAGCATGTCCGAACTCCCCCCTGAGCTCATAGGCAGAGAAGCCCAGACCGCAGAGCTCTTCCCCAGAAAGATTCCACAGCTACGCCCCTCTCAATGCTCCAAAAACTCAAGTGCTGATGGAGATCAGGGAGCAGCTGCCAAGGTCGGAAAGGATGCACACACACCTCGAGAAGCGCAACCCTAACTAGTTCTGCCTCTATCATCGTGACCACGGTCACGACACGAAGGAGTGTATTCAGCTCCGAGGCGAGATCGAGGAGCTCATCAGATGAGGTCGGCTCAACAGATTCATCTGACGTCGGTCTGAAGGTAGGAATGATCGGTCGAGGGCCCTACCACAACCAGAGCCACCAAGGAGGAAAGAACAGCCTGAAGATTGGCCTCCAATCAGGATCATCAACATCATCTCTGGAGGACCTCGATGGGGAGCAGCCAGTGGATCGGCCAGACCGTCCAAACGGCAGAGAACTGAAGAATCTATAACCTTTACTGAAGAAGATGCCCAGGAGATTCAATTCTCCCATAATGATGCAGTTGTAGTTTCTTTAAATATTGCTGACTATGATGTACGCCGCATCCTTGTTGATAATGGAAGCTCGACCGATATTTTATTTTACGATGCATTCTCAAAAATGTCCATTTCGGATGATCGGTTAAGGATAAGCTTTTCATTGGTAGGGTTCACTGACGATGCTGTGTCAGTGGAAGGAGTAATAACTTTGATCGTAGTTGCAGGTCGGTGCCTGAAACAATCTAGAGCGCAAATAGATTTTCTGGTAGTAAGGGCACCGTCTGCCTACAACGCAATACTCGGCCGACCAGGCCTCAATGCCCTCCAAGCTGTGATATCGACCTACTATTTGAAGTTGAAATTTCCTACAAGCCAAGGGATCGGAAAGGTCAGAGGAGATCAAGTTCTAGCAAGACACTGCTATAGCATAGCCTTGCAAAGAAATGGTCAGTCTGACCCCTGTTCGGTTGATGGATTAGACACCCGCGACGACCTTGCTGAAGAACGAGGTGAGCCAATTGAAGATATTGTCTCAATTCCTTTGAACGATGAAAATGAAGAGCACATGGTAAAGATTGGCTCCAACCTGAGAGAGTAGCAGCTCTGAATCGCTTCATCTCGAGATCGGCCGAACGGTGCCTACCTTTCTTTCAGACTCTCAAACAGCCGAAGAACTTCTGTTGGACCACTAAATGTCAGCAAGCATTCGAAGAATTGAAAAACTACCTCGGCTCACCTCCGCTATTGGCAAAGCCCGAACCTGAAAAGGAATTATTCCTGTACCTGGCGGTCTCCCCTGTGACTCTCGCAGCAGTTTTGGTTAAGGAAGAAGCAAAAACTCAATGGTCGATCTACTACATAAGTCGAGTATTGGGAGACGCTGAAATCAGGTACACTAAGTTAGAGAAACTAACTTACGCCCTGTTGATTGCAGCCCGAAGGCTCCGACCTTACTTTTAAGGGCACACCATAACACTGCTCACCGACCAACTGATTAAGGCGGTTCTGCATCGAGCGGATGCTTCCAGAAGGATAGCGAAATGGACGGTCGAGCTCACAAAATTCGACATCAACTATCGACCTTGGCCGACGATAAAAATGAAGGTCCGGTTATTAAGAGACCGGATGGGGGAGAGGCCCTCGCAATGGTCCTTATGCACTCCCACAGCCATGTTAGGAACAGGAGGAGAACCTCGTCCTAATATGAGCAAAGTCGAAGATCCGATTATTAAGAGACCGGATGGGGGGAGAGGCCCTCGCAACGGTCTTTATGCACCCCACAGTCATGTTAGGAACAGGAGGAGAACCTCGTCCTAATATGAGCAAAGTCGAAGGCCCAGTTATTAAGAGACCGAATGGGGGGAGAGGCCCTCGCAATGGCCCTTATGCGTCCTCACAGCCATGTTAGGAATAGGAGAAGAACCTCGTCCTAACATGAGCAAAGTCGAAGACCCGATTATTAAGAGATCGGATAGGGGGAGAAGCCCTCGCAACGGTCCTTATGCACCCCCACAGCCATGTTAAGAACAGGAAGAGAACCTCATCCTAACATGAGCAAAGTCGAAGGTCCGATTATTAAGAGATCGGATGGGGGGAGAGGCCCTCGCAACGGCCCTTATGCGCCCCCACAGCCATGTTAGGAACTGAAGGAGAACCTCATCCTAACATGACTAAAGTTGAAGGTCCGGTTATTAAGAGATCGGATGGAGAGAGAGGCCCTCGCAATGGCCCTTATGCGCCCCCACAGTCATGTTAGGAATAGGAGGAGAACCTCGTCCTAACATGAGCAAAGTCGAAGACCCGATTATTAAGAGACCGGATGGGGGGAGAGGCCCTCGTAACGGCTCTTATGCGCCCCCACAGCCATGTTAGGAACAGGAGGAGAATCTCATCCTAACATGAGCAAAGTCGAAGACCCAGTTATTAAGAGATCGGATGGGGGGAGAGGCCCTCGCAATGGCCCTTATGCGCCCCCACAGCCATGTTAGAAATAGGAGGAGAATCTCATCCTAACATGAGCAAAGTCGAAGATCCGGTTATTGAGAGATCGGATGGGGGGAGAGGCCCTCGCAACGACCCTTATGCGCCCCCACAGCCATGTTAGGAATAGGAGGAGAACCTTGTCCTAACATGAGCAAAGTCGAAGATCCGGTTATTAAGAGACCGGATGGAGGGAGAGGCCCTCGCAACGGTCCTTATGCGTCCCCACAGTCATGTTAAAAATAAGAGGAGAACCTCATCCTAACATGAGCAAAATCGAAGATCCGATTATTAAGAGATCGGATGAGGGGAGAGGCCCTCGCAATGGCTCTTATGTGCCCCCACAGTCCTGTTAGGAGCAGGAGAAAAATCTCGTCCTAACATGAGCTGAAATTGACTGAGTCAGAAACAGGAGGAGAACCTCATCCTGACACAAACGAAGACCTGATCGTTTAAGACCGGATGAGAGGAAAAGCCTCCTCAACGGCTCCTCTACAACCCTACAACTCCGTTAGGAGCAGAGGAAAAACCCTCACCTAAACATAAAAAGAAGAGGGAGAGAAAAAGGAAAAGCAACGAGCTACGCCAGAGATAAGAGAAAAATGAACTTCGACTGTGAAAATTTCTCTGTACTTCCTTCATTCGAAACCCAAACTCGAAAGTAGGGAGACTAGTGTTGGGTATAAAATAACCCCAATCGAAGTTCGTAAGAGGCCAACCCTCCCAGGACTCTTTCAGCTTCTGACCTTGTGCGGCGTCGTTCTGAACTCCCCCGACCGTCTGAGCTTACATAGTACCATCTGGACTCCTCCAGCAGCCGACCTTCCACAGTATCCTCCAGATTTCTCCAACGGACGAACTTCTATCGTACCCTCCAAACTTCTCCAATAATGAGCTCCTTCAGTCGTCTATTGGACTGCTCCAAATACTCTCTAGGCTTCACTATCAGTCGATTTTCTACAGTGATCGACTACTCTCCAAATCTCTTTCAGACTTCCTCCCACGATCGACTTTACTCCGAGCTTCTTTCGGGCTTCGTCAATGTCCGGACTTCTCCAGCAGCAGAATTTCTACAGTAACCAAACTCCATCTAAGTTTCTACAGTGGTCGACCGTCTTTTGAATTTCACCCGAGCTTCTACAGTAAGGGGCCTCCTTCCGGACTTCTACAAGAACCGAACTCCGTCCGAACTTCTATAACAGAATTGGATTCCAGACGAACTTCTAAAACGGACGGGCTCCATCTCAGTTACAACTGAGTAGTGCTGGATGCCAAGGAAGGAGTTTGAATCTTCCATGGTCTCCACTATTATGACCTCCCAGTGATCAGCCCATGTGGTGGTGGTCATGGACCACAAGACAGGAAAGAATCCATTGCATGGTCCTTGTTGGGATATACTGACTGAGCCCCGTACGCCGACTTATCCTCGGACCGGTCCGACCGACGCCCGACTCTACCCACCAGACAAACAGACGACTCCGACAATGACTGCCGACAATATCCGACCGAAGGTATGCCAGCCAAACAGACCAATATTGTTTCCAACCGATCGAACGGTCGAACCCATATCACCGACTCACTATCGGGGGTAGTAGCCGACGTCCAACTTCCACAAGGCACCAGATCAGCCGACGGTGTTTTCGAGTCATCACCCGACGTCCCGATAGTCGAATACCGACATATAGTCGGCCAGCCCGTCCAAACGCCATACAACCGCTATGGACTGTTGTCCTGTCAAGGACATGCTGTACGACCATCCTGGGATATTGTCCTGTCAAGGACATGGGTTAATTATGATGACTTGACAATCCATGTCGATTTGACAGTCCTCGACGATTTGACAACTCTCTAGTTGTCTGCACCATTAATGGCGGGACCATACCGCATTCTACTATAAAACGGGGTAAGACAACAATTTCTTAAAACTTTCTCAAGCTTTCTTAAGCTCTCGAAAAGCTCTTAAGCTCTAAGCACTATCTCTAAAATCTGCTAAAATTCCATTCGAGTGTTCCATTTCTGTTGAAGCAGAGTACTGACTTGAGCATCGGAGGGTCTTGCCGGAGCACCCCCAACTCCGGTTTAGACTTTCCTTACAGGTCCCAACGGCGGCCGTGATCCCCTCGACTCCAGCTTCTCCGACATCAGCGAAATTCTACACCAACAACTATAAAGATTTATCTACAAATAAAGGAGGAAGAGAAAGTTATAAAGGTCACACTCGGTGACCAATAGATGGATAGACTTGGGCCATATGTCCAAAGGAAGGCCCAAGAAGACTGTCCAATCTTGTCGATGCGTTAGGCCCAACAGGTTAGGCCAGTCAAAAAAAATTACGAAAAATTCAGAAACAATATTTTTATTTATTTATTGATCAACTTATTTTTCTTCATGTTATAATTCTTTGGCAAACCAGGCTAGCTTGCTTTATTTATTTTTCCCAGTAAGGGTGAGGGCAACGTCGGCAAGGGAGGGGTAGGAGACTTGGTGGTGGTGGTGAAGGCGGAGGAGGAATCAAGGAGGGAGGAGGTGGTAGTGGTAGTGCGGCCGAATCTTTCGTCGTGCGTGAGATGGACACAGGGGTTTTAGTAGTCACGGAGTTTTCTATCATGAAAGTTCCGACTATTCGGTTTCTCATAGAAACAATGAAGATCCAAGACGCATCCAGGAGAAATTATTGCATGCACCAGGTGCAAGTGAAGTAGGGCAAATCCCAAAGCATATGCATGGTGGATAGTGCATATGCTTTGAGATATAATTTTTTAAAAATAATACTTAATTTTATTTATTTTTTTATTATATTTATTTTATTATTTTAAAATAATAATTATATGCCGTGTATGGCACGGGTCCTAGACTAGTATCCTAAATAAAGCATCACCAAAGTGGGATATTTAACTCCTACCTAAATTCAAAAATTAAAAACTAAATAAGATAAAAAATAAATAATTAAATAGAATAAAGATATTTATTCTATGTGGATGGAATAAAATTAGGAATAGAATTTTAGTGCAGGTAGGCCGAGGAATGACCTTCCGACGAGTTGTACCGTCTCCATTTAATAATATGCCCGTCGCTCTCCTCCACGAAAGATCCTGTTCTCCGTCCTTCTCCTCCTCCTTCCTCCTTCCTCTTCCTCCTCCTCCTCCATCTCCGGTGCTATGGGGGCCAAAAGATCATCATCTATCCATCCACTCCAATCACCAGCCTGCGATTTGATGAAGGTGCTCGACCAGTCTGTCCCCCAATCCCTCAGCTTGTTTTCAAATTCGTCATGCGTTCCAAGCAAGTGAAGCTCCTTGAGATTTGTGAGGTGTTCGATACCCGATGGAACTTGCTTCAATGCCCCGCAGTACCAGATCGACAGCTTTCCAAGAGCTGGCATTGCTCCTTTGGCCACTGTCACCAACTCCAATTCATTCAACTCGGAAAGATGTAATATCTTGAGCGGTTTGAATCCTTCGTTGCTTGAACATAGATGCCTTCCAGCGAACGCTTCAATCAGGGACAGATGCGTCAGATTCGGTAGGCATTGAAAGGCATCAAACAAGTCATCCATCAACATAGACCCCACGAGTACTATCTTCACGATGAAGAGAAGCGATTGAGCCCAATCTGGCAGCTTCCCCAGCGGCCCTGCTAGAAATAGATGCTCAAGGAGCGGAGGAAGAGGGGACAAGGATTGCAGATCGAGAGGCTCATTTGGACCCTTCGAGTGAAGGATCAGGGAGCGTAAACAGCCCATGTTTTTGATAGCAGCGCACAGCGGCTCCCCATCTTGTCCCCTGATGCATCGAACGCCCAATTTCCTCAGCTGCTTCAAATCCTGCAGCTCCTTCACCACGTCATCGTGGCCAATGTCGATCAGAGCCAGATACACCAGGCGTGTCAATCGCCCGACACCACCGGGAGCACTCACGCCCGGCTGGGATGCTAATTCGTACCATGCATGCGTAATGTCTCTCGTCTGGTCGGACAGGAGACATGTAGAGAGTGAAGACGGTGGAGATTGGTGACCTCGTCCGGCAGTGTTGTGATCTGGGTGCCTCGGAGGTCCAGCGTTTCCAGGTTGAGGAGCTTGCCCATTGACTTTGGTAGACTATCCAAATTAGTATCTCTCAGGCTCAAGTACCTGAGAAGACGGCAGGAAGCGATCTGGCCTGAAAAGCCTGCAGGCCTTGGTGCCCTCCAGATCCAACATTCTCAGCATCACGAATTTGTTAGGGAGGTCAGGAGAGGGGAATAGAATTGGAGTCTGATCTCCAATTGCAACGATGAGGGAGTGGAGGCTGGAGCTGCAGTCGTCGCATTGCAGCAGAGACGCCAGACCCTCTATTGCTGTTTGGAAGATGGACACTTGAAAATCTTGAGCGGAGATGTTGGTGCTGAAGTGACCTACAAAATAAATCCTAAACTGGAGGTTGTGACTCCGACGAGAATCCTCCGATGCTTAAATCCAAAAAGCAGAGAACAAAGAAATAACAATTGATTCTCTAAGAGGGATTCGATTGAACTTACCTAGATGCTCAGGGCTCTAGTTGTTTATGTAAATAAATATTGGATAGTTGGGTTGTTAGCTGTGAGATTGCATGATCCTGAGATTATCGGGCTCTTGGACATACCAAACTGGACGAGATAATTCAGCCCTTAATCACTCTCGCGAGATCAGAAGAGATAGTTACTCCAAATCTTATCTATTCGGGATAGACAGCTATCGCACACGTTGAAGAGATAAGTCGGCTGAGCAGCTCATATTCAGGTCAGACCTCAGGGACGTCTCAGCTCATACGACGGTCAGTGGTCATATTGATGACCTGAAAACTTGACATGTGTTGTGATATAGGGCTGATCCGAGGCACTCACAGTAACCACCATAACACTACCCTCCTATTCCTGAGTCTGAGGATCATGCGAAAGGAGTACTCCAAAAAGTACCTCGAATCCAGTGCCATATGCTTCTGCCTTCACGCTTGCTTCTGTTGCATTTAAAATAGATGACATCAGTCTAATGCAACTAATGCAGACAAGCATAACTGATGGGACTCAGATAATAGTTTCTTCGAGGTTTTAATCATTTTGCAACGACTTTTCATATTCTTCCTCCTGTAAATTTGTGCTTCGAGGGCACAGATAGCCACAGATTTGCAGAAGTAGCCACAGATCTTTTTGTGCTATTTGTCCATCACGATTTCTTGGAGCAAGATGGATTTTCAGCATGTGAAGAGATTTGAGTAAATTCTGACTCATAGGAGGCAGGTCATGGTTTCGATTGCTGAAATGGGACCCGTGGTCGAGAAAGAAGAACATGCCGCTCTTACTGTCGAACCCATGGTCCTACCATTGGAAGCCGTGATGCAAAATTCTTTAAAGGAAGTTTCGATCGGTGGGGTGCCGATGGAGACGACACCGGAGATGAGCATCGAGGGATGCTCTGAAAAAGATTTGATTGAGGAAGTACGGATGGAAGAGGCGGTCGACAATATGGAGAAAGTTCTGACCACGATGATGGAGACTAGGAGATCTCTGGAGGTGGCGACTCCTGCTGGATACTTTTTTGCATCCACTACTCATGCAGGACCCTCAGATCTTACGCCTCGTGCTCCATCCACAGGAGAGATCCTCCAATCCACGGTAAAATACTTGAGGAACCTCCTACCGCCAGCCGAAAGGTTATTCCTCAATGAACAAAGGAGGGAGAAGCAATCTGCCGATGCCTTAAGATCCGTTGCATATGTGGGTCAATGTCTGGCGAGTCTCATTAGTTCCAACCTCAATGTTCCAACGATGGAGAAAGAAGAGATCGATTTGTTGAAGTATCGGTTAGAACATCTGGAGAGGGATAATACTGAGCTAGCCAAGGAGCTCAGCCTTACAGAGGAGGCTCTTTAGGAGGCCAAGAAGTCGATTCTCCATCGGAATGAAGAATTGCGGCAGGCCGAAAGATGGATTAAGATCCTCGAACAACAGAAATCTAGGACTGATAGGAAGGTTGAAGACCTCGAGGGGAGGATTAAAATCCTTGAGAGGTAGAGGGCTGAGATTGAGAGAGACTGTCGCCGGACCCGTGACGACCTGGAGCACCTGAGAAGGTCACTTGAAGTGAGAAGAGATTCTTCTTATCTTGAAACTTACCCTCAAAGAGCCCCATTGGTGGTTCATCCAAAAGGCTAGAATCTCTAAAGGGATAAGCCGAGGAGAGAGAGCTCTTCGAGGAGACAGGCGCTCTGCTTCCAGAGGAGTTTAAACTTCCTCAAAGTCACTCTTGGGAGTTCAGGAGACTAGATCGGAGGTGGAGCACCTGAAGAAGAGGTTGAAGAGTGAAAGGTAAATCATAAGCTTCTCTGAGGTAAATTTATAGATCAAAGAATTTTACTCAAACATGCTAAAAGCAGGAGAAAGCAGTTGGAGAAAGAAGGGGCTAAGATTATAGCCCAAGCTTGCAAAGCGACATTCTTCACAGGCTTCGAGAAGTGTAAGTCCATTGCTTAGGTGCACCTTCCTCCTGACCTCATCAAGCATCTTCAAGTCAATTGCTTGGATGAAGATTTACAGACGGTGTCGTTGGATAACTGGTTGAAGTTTATAATGACATCTCACTTTTCAGATGAGGTGGACAAGATCGATGCAGTTATCTAGATCGAAGGCATCGTCAACACCAAGGAATACCATCCCATAGACTATCGCTCCGGCAATCCTCCTGAGGAGTGATTTATGTCCTCTTCTTTTTTTTTATTCTTTATGATCCGAGGCCCCTGATCTTATAATAGAATCTCTACAGGAACAGATGTATTCCCCTTCTTTTATGAATAAGAATCATGTTTTCAAATATGTAAGTCAAAGTCTTTAACACATGCTCGGCCCTTGGCTGTAACTATAAAATTTGATTAGAGTAAATAGCTCAGACGAATACTTGGCCTGTGTTGTGCTTCAAGCAAGACACGAGCCGAGCTAAAGTTAGGACGAAAATTCGAGCTAGCTCCAGCTAGCTTTAGTTGTTGTACAGATTTTGAAGAAATCAAAATTCGAATTGCATTCGCATGGGAGGAATTGGAGAACATCTGCACATATTCCTTTGAAAGTGGCGTAAAGTGTGATTCATCTGCCATTGGCATTAACCACCATATCGGCGGCAGCAATCACGTCCATTCACAGTCTCCATGTGTCGTGCATACGCCAATCTTCTGTCGATTCACGTCTTCTGCAATTAATGCACTGATGGAAGGTAGCTTTTGGAGGTCCCATTGAGGTCTGAGGTTATTTAAAATCCCCAGACAGAACAAGATGCAGACCTTGCAAAGTTCTAATTTTTTTTTTTCACTGCATGTTCTTCTCTTTTTCATCCTTTCATGATTTTTCTGCATGAGAGAGAAAGAGAGAGCCACCATGGAGCCTGACTTTGCACTGCTGGACTTCAGATCAAAGTTGACGGAGCGGGATATAATTATGCTGCATGAGCAATATCAAATACCTCCTGTGTTCCAACTTGAAGTCTCAGGACTGGATAATCGAGTCTGCCATCCACTTCAGGACATATGAACTTCTACGAGAAGTACTTCCGAGCTGGACTAAGGCTTCCTCTCCATCTCTTTTTTGTGGTGCTCCTCTAATATTTTGAAAGATCGCCACATACGGTGGTACCAAATGCATGGCAGTATATCTACGGCTTCATCGCGTTATGCGTGCTGGCTGGGATTGCACCAAATGTCACATTCTTATATTTTTTTTTCAGCCTCAAGCGACACCCAAACTCATGTGGGTGGTGGTACGTCACTCCATAGAAGAATAAAGATGGCTTCCATCTGATATTTTTGGATATGCCTTCCACCGTGCATGGTTGGAAGCTAAGGTTTCTCTTCATCTCGCAAACATCAGGTGAAGACTGAAATTTTTCCACCTGGGGCGAACCCCAGGAGGTCTTGCTAAAAGAACCTTCAATGAATAAAAGCCTGGAGCAGGAGATGGCAACTCTACAAAATTTTAGAATTTTGGAGTTGAAAGAGCTACTGTTAGCTCAGGCATTGTTTAAAGCTAGTATCAGCCAAGTCACTCCTCAAGATACGCAAGTCAGCTATTTTGGCCTTAAATCTTCTGGCTCTATTCGTCATACAATCTGATCACTATGATCACAGAGCTGGATGTTGGGAAGAACTCAAACTTACCAAAGAAGAAGAGAAAAATCCTGCGAAAAAGAGGTGCCAAGCCTGCTACCGGACGGAGCCTCCGGGCCAGAGTCGGGGATCCCGCACAACCGACTTTGAAGATCAGAGAGTCTGAATCTTCTCATCCAAAAGGCCATGAGATTATCCAAGTGAAAAGCGGCTCGCCTACCACCTTAGCTACTACGAACTTTTGGGTTAGCCCCATAAATCAAGATTTGGAGGAGGTGATTTTGAGCCTACCTGCTTCTTCCAGCTCACCGACCCAACCAGCTTCACCTGATATTGGATCCTTTTCGGATGGGGCACCAGTCGAGCGGATGGCACATTTGAAACTGTGCCAGCTGGGCTAAAACTTGAGGCCTCAATGCTGAGAGATCCCATGCTGGCGAGCGATTTACTCTCTGGACTGCTCCTCCCTGCCGACGCGAACGAGCTGCTGAGCATTCCTCGAAGGGAGATAAGGAGATGGACCGTGAATTGCCTCATCCGAATATGTTGGAGCTTTCTCATTTAGCACTTACTGTATATTAATTTATTACTTATGAGTTTTTTTCTTTACTTGTCAGCTCACCCATTATTTGAACAGGTACATTGAAAGCTCGCATGAGCTGGCCAAAGAAGTAAAGAAGTCTGGGCTCGAAGCTAAGATGCTCAAAAGAGCAAAAGAGAGAACCAAGAAAGAAGTCAAAGAAGTCTCCATGAAAGCTGACACCATCGAAAGGAGAGCCGAAGACACTAAGGTAGCATTGAAGAAAGCTGTTGAGGAGAATTCTCGGCTACTGGACAAGACAACAGAGTTCAAAGCTCAGACGAAGAGGAACATGATCGCTTGTGAGGAGAACTCTCGCCTACAAAAAGAAATAAAAGAGCTGAAGGTCTGACTAGAGATGGAGGAGAAACGAATAGTCAAGGCCACTACTAAGGCTGTGGAGGACTTTTGGACCTCAGAAAAATATGAGGAAGAAAGAGCTGAGTATTCTGTCGGCACCTATAATGCCAGAAGGCAATCTATCTGAGTTCGAGTTGCTGTCAAATATTTAGATCTGGAGTTAAATTTCTTAAATAAAATCTAGGATCCCATCGTGATGGATGTCTCAATGGCTGGCACCTCAGCTCTAGGCACCGTCTTGTAATTTTTGTATTTTCTTTTTTCATGTTTTAGGATCATTGTAAAAAAATTTTGAAAAGAATAAAATGAGTAGACTCTTTTGTCATATTTCTGCTTTGTAAACTTATGCCAATTTAAAGCAATTTAAGTGAATGATAACCTCGTTCTACTCCCATAAATGCGGATGATTATGAAAAATAGCGGTCGATGACTCATCCGATACACTTGAGAGATGACACGGGATCTATGAAGATGCACCATGTGGGCATGTTTTGTTTTGCGAAGCATCGTAGGAATTTATTTCCACTTTGGAGAAGATGCATCATGAACCCCTTGGTCATTAACTTTTGGGAAGCATCGATTGGCGATTGGTGTGGCTGCTGGTGCTCATACATAGGGAGCCAGGGAGTAAAGGGATCTCTACTCCACCTTTTGTGGCAAGTAGTCTCCTTCTCCGCCTGCTGCCATGTCATCGCCTTCGAATCTGCCACCCTTAGAATTAATTAAGAGACGGGTGAGAGAGCGGAATGCCATTGCAAGAGATGCCTGCCAGAGGTACTTAGCCCGTAAAAGGGAGAGAGCTAGACAAGTCGATGCATCCATTTCTCCTGGGCCCCCCCTCCTTTTCCTCCTGCAACCAAACTCCTCCATTAGCTTGAGCACATCCCACCTGCAGCTCGAGAGTGCTGCATTGCAGAGTTCTGAAATTCTATGGCATTCTTGAGGGAGGTGCTCGACGTTGCTTCCGTCACCTTTATCCAAGGCTTTGATAACTGTAAGGCCCGTCTACTGAGGATAATGCTGTATTTAGAACTTCACGATATTAGACTGGTGGTACCGATAAAGAGGTGGAGACCTCGACGGATGAAGATTGAATCAGCTCATCCAGATGTTGAGGAGGTGAAGTCCTCGATGGATGAAGATCGAACCAGCTCACCTGGCCGATCCGATATTCTGTCGATTGCAGTGGGACATCCCTTCTCATCTCCTCTTCTTCTTCTTCATCTTCCACTGTCCTCCTCTTCTCTTCTGCTATCCTTCTCTTCTTCCTCTTTCCTTGTTTTCTTCTCTTGTTCGCAAGGCGGTGCCTGAAGCAACCATCCTCTAAAGTATTCGAAACACCAGCTTTTCTTTATAAAGTGTTTGGAGCACTGGCTTTTTCTTTGTAAAGTGCTTGGAGCACTAGTTTTTTCTTTGTAAAGATTTTAATAAAAAGAGAATACTTTGTTCTGAAAGTCGTTGCTTATTTTCCAACTTTAAATTTGTATCTGTGGACTTTGTGAATTTTGCTCGGCTTGTAGAGAACGGCACAAATAAGCACTCAGATCAGTGTAAGAAAATATTTGGTGCTTAGCTTAGCATGAATAAGGTTTTAGGTTGCTTAGCTTTAGCATAGATATACTTGGGACAACTTCGATTGAAGTGAACATATTTAGAGCAGTGTAGCACAACTTGAATGTAATCCGATCATTCATAAATCTGAGGCATCATAACAAGTATTTCAACACTATCACCCTACTCTTGAGTCTGAGAGAATGCCTTAGGCAGAAAGAGTACTGATTGAGGTAATGCTTCTGGTCGTACGTTATCTGTCTTTTTATTCTTCTTCTAAAGAAGTTGTGCATGCCAGCGGTGAGCTTGTGCTTATAGCATCTAGGGCACTTCAATGGCATTCTGAGGGTTTGATTAGTTATCCCTCATGAGAGGTGTTGCATGCCTATAGTGATCTTGTGTCTTCGACATCTAGCACTTCTCGTCTTCGTGCGAGAGGCATCCTGAGCATCTGATTAGTTATCCCTCTAGAGGTTCCCTAAGAATCTTGCTCCACTTCTCGCATGACTTGGATTCTATCGGGGTCTGGTAAGTTAGTCCCACCTCGAAGTCATCGAGGTCTTCTCAAGGGTCTGGTAAGTCAGCCCTCATAAGTAGCATTGTGTGCCTGTGACGATCTTGTGCCTATGGCAGCCAGCACTTTTTATCTTCTTGCAAGAGGTAGTGTATGTCAGTGGTGAGCTTGTGCCTAAGGCATCTTGTATTCTTGATGGTATTCTGAGGGTCTGATTAGTTATCCCTCTGGAGGTTTTCTAAGGATCTCCTTCCATTTCTTGCACGACTTGGGCTGTGCAGGGATCTGATAAGTTAGCCTCACCTTGGAGTCATCGAGATCTTCTTGAGAGTCTGATAAATTAGCCCTCTGAAGGTTTCCTAAAAGTCTCCCTCAGCTTCTCATGCGACTCAGACTCTGCAGGATTCTGATAAGTTAGCCTCGTCTCGAAGTCATCGAGATCTTCTCGAGAGTCTGGGAAGTTAGCCCTCACGAGTGACCTTGTGTGCCTAAGGCAATCTTGTGCCTACAGCATCTAGCACTTCTCATCTTCGTATGAGAGGTAGTGTGTACCAACGATAAGCTTGTGCTTACGGCATCTTGCACTCTCAATGGCATTCTGAAGGTCTGATTAGTTATCTCTCCGGAGGCTCCCTAAGGGTCTCCCTCCGCTTCTCATATGACTCGGGCTCTGCAGGGGTCTAGTAAGTTTGCTCCACCTCAGAGTCATCAAGGTCTTCTCGAGGATCTGGTAAGTTAGCCCTCTGAAAATTTTTTAAGGATCTTCCTCCACTTCTCACGCGACTTGAGCTTTATAGGAGTCTAGTAAGTTAGCCCAACCTCAGAGTTGTCGAGGTCTTCTCAAGGGTCTAGTAAGTTAGCCTTCATGAGTGACATTGTGTACCTACAGTGATCTTGTGCCTACAGTATCTAGCACTTCTGATCTTCATGCGAGAGGCAGTGTGTGCCAACAATGAGCTTGTGCCTACAACATCTTGCACTCTCGACGGTATTCTGAGGGTCTGATTAGTTATCCCTCCGGAGATTCCTTAAGGGTCTTTCTGCTTATCACACGACTCGGGCTTTACAGAAGTCTGGTAAGTTAGCCTCATCTCGAAGTCGTTGAGGTCTTCTCGAGGGTCTGGTAGGTTAGCTCTCACATTAGTTGACCGTAGTTATAGTTCAAATTCTTGAGTAGAAGGAGGAGGCAACTCTTGAAGAACTCGGATACCAACCACAAATTAATGGCCCTGCAATTTTTTTTTTCATAGAAAATAGTTACATCATTGATAGTATATGCTGAGGCTCTCCAAATTTCATGGTCTAAAAATTGGAGTCCCGTCGAGTTGCTTTAGCCTATAAGTTCTTGGCTGTGCCACCTCATCCACTCGATAAGGACCTTTGGTTGGGCAATAGCCATCCTTCTAGCATCTACTCGGTAGGCTGTGAGACTTTGACTCACCATAGCATCAGATCATCATATCAAAGTTGGTCATTAGGCGAAAAGAATGGTATTTTCTTGCAAAAGATTAATTAGTTGGCATTTGGTTACCTCATCTAGATGTGACTCGATTTTCACCATCCGATTTGGATTCCAGATGACCCTCTAGTAATCATATGGATTTTTTCTTTGATGGGTTGCTCTCTTTCTGCCTCTTACCCTCCGACCTGCTATCGTTCCTACCGCGCTACTGCTTGCTGCGGCTGAGGCTGAGAGAGAGACTGTTGAAGCAGAGAGGATGACTGCTAAACACTCGGAGCTTGATGTTGAGGGGCCACTCTTCAGATAAAATGATTCAGCCACCCCTGCCTGACAAGCCTTTCGATCTCATCGCGAAGCTGGTAGCAGTCTTCAGTATCGTGACCATGGTCACGGTGGTAAAAGTAGTATCTGCTCGGGTCTCGATGGTGTTCCGACCTTGTTCTCATCAATCAAGGCTCAAGTAACTCAGGCCTTACTTGTAGCAACACCTCCCTCCAAGAAACATTCAGGGCGTGCAGCTATCATATTGCCTAAGAGGTGATGGTTGCCGAATCCTTCTCGGAGGACCGCGGGAT
Organism: Elaeis guineensis; assembly: GCF_000442705.2. Taxonomy (NCBI): domain Eukaryota; kingdom Viridiplantae; phylum Streptophyta; class Magnoliopsida; order Arecales; family Arecaceae; genus Elaeis; species Elaeis guineensis. The sequence goes on along the minus strand of NC_026005.2, from coordinate 11,878,007 downwards.
CAACAATTTTGACCACCATTATTCCACCTCGGAGGTGAGGACCAAAAGTGCTAGCATCTTTTCTCTTCTCGCCTTGGATGGTACTCCTTACTAGATTCCACCACGGCTGAACCGACGGGAGTATTATCGGCAAAGGCCTATTCCATATGGGCATACTTTTCTACACGAGCAAGTATATTCAGGAGATTTCGAGGATAAATCTTAATTAATGATTTTTTTAAATCGTTCTTCAGCAGACCGCTCATCATAGCGGTCATCGTGATCGACTGGTCCAGATTTTCGATCTCCAAGGTCACCATGTTAAATCTGCTCATAAAAAAATGGATTGACTCACCTTCTTTTTGCTTGATGGTATGGAGGTAGTCAGACCGCTTCTATTATCATCGTCTGCTGATGAAGTGATCGATGAAAGAGCGGCACAAGCCTTTAAAGGAATGGATAGATGCCAGCCTCAAACTTGAAACCACTGTCGAGCGGCCCCCTTAATGGTTGGAGGGAACATTCAACGGAGGATTGCATCCGATACTCCCTAAAGGAGCATGACTACCTTGAAGGTCTTCACATGACTGACGGGGTCGGTGGTCCCATCACAGATCTTCAGCTGAGGCAGTTTGAAGTACAGGAGAAGTGGTTTCTGCATAAGTAGTACCATCGAGAAAACTGTATGACGCACCATCGTAAGAGATGCAGAGACATCTTGAGGAGACTGTGGCACCGCCTGAAAGGACGCAGAACCATCTGGACCGCTTGGACTACGGTCGTCAGATGTTGACCATGCTGGAAGAGTTGACCGAATTGATCGACTGTGACTGGCACTGGAAGGACTAGTTGAACTGGTGGAGGGACGACCGATTGAATCGACGGAGGAATTTCTGGCGCAAGCAGCTAAACTTGATTGTCAGCCTGGTTGGTCGCCTGTTGGAAAGCGACGGCATTGAAAAGCAGAAAAGATGTCCGTTTTGGAGCCATGAATGTGAATATAGTGCCCTTCCTCTATCTATTACTGCTTAAATCGGTCCGGGTCAGAAGACAGATATCTGAAAACCTCGAGCGGAGATGCTGGTGTTGGAGTGATCTACAAAACAAATCCCAAACCAGAGATTGTGGCTCCGACGAGGACCCTCCGATGCTCCAATCAGAAAAGCAGAGAATAAAGAAGCAGCAATGGATTCTCTGAGAGGAGTTCAATTGAACTTACCTGGGTTCTTAGGGCTCTGGCTGTTTATATAGATGAATATCGGACAGCTGGATTGTTAGCTGTGAGATTACATGATCTCAAAATTGTCGAACCGTTGGACATGCCAAACTGGACGAGATAATTCAGCCTTTAATCGCTTCCGTGAGATCAGAAGAGATGGTTATGCCAAATCTTATCTAGTCGAGATAGACAGCTGTTGCGCAAGTTGAAGAGATAAGTTGGCTAAGCAGCTCATACATAGGTCAGACCTCGGAGATGTCTCAGTTCAGCATGAAGATGGACTCTTCAGCTCATACGGTGGCCAACGATCGTATTGATGATTTGAAAGCTTAACATGTATTGTGATATAGCATTTATCCGAGGTGCTCGTGGTAACCATCATAACACCCTCATAAATTTGACTGCTGCCAAGAAATAACAGGCGCCGGATCTTGCGAGACGGTGGAACTGGTGGTGCCAGATCATGCTGGTTGTTGTTTGCATGGTGTCGCTCCTCAAGGAATCTGTAGGCACTCTGCTTCGTGCACTTGAATTTGAGGATGTCATGCATAAAGCCATGAACGCGGCAAGTTTTGGTGGTGCCCCCCGGCAGGTCCGACTCCGACACTGGAACCATGCTACGGTCGGTGAGCTCTTTGAGGTAGTCCCTGGCAACCTCCTCCTGTGTCTTGCCCTCAACGCTCTGGACGAATCCCTCGGCGATCCATATCCTCATCAACTTCTTCTGTTTGATCTCCTGGAAGGCGCAAAAGCACAAGATACCGGGTTTGAGATACGCTGGTAGATCACCGTAGCCAAGTGACAGGATCCTCTGCACGCTTGCGAGCTGGCTGTTGCTCTGGAGCTCTGGGATGAGGCTACCGTGAAAACTGTTCCATTCGTACGGGGCCTGAGGCTTGTTTGCCAAAAGACCACCCACTGTCTTGATGGCAAGCGGCAGCCCTGCAAAGCGCTTGACGATGCGCTCGGCTACATCTGTCAGCTCCTCCGGGCAGGCGAACTCAGGGTTGGCTCGGAAGGCCCTCCTGCGAAAGAGCTTCCACGCCTCAAGATATTTCAGATCCGGCAGCTGGTACAGACGGTTGGCATAAACACAACCGCCGATGTCGTAAGAGGCGATGTTCTGAAGCTGCGAGGTTACCATCACCCTGCTGCCATTGTTGGTATCAGGAAATGCGCCTGCGATGCGTTCCCAGATACCCTGCTGCCATTGATAAGTCGCCCCCACGTTCTTTAGGTCGAATGGCATAATCCTGTCGCAAAAAAAACCTCGATCAATAATAAAAATAATTTTCTCCTCATCCTCGTGGGCTATCCAGATTTGGTTATATCCGATGAATGCATCCATAAATGATAGGAGTTGATATCCCAAAGTTGCATCCACCAACTGATCAACGCGGGATAAAGAATAGCTATCCTTTGGGCACACGTTGTTGAGATCAATGTAGTCAATGCATGCACATCACTTTCCATTGGCTTTAGGGATGAGGATGATGTTGGCCAACCATTTTGGATAATACACTTCTCGCACAAATTCTGCTTTCAAGAGTTTGTTCACCTCTTTCTGTATTGCTTTCTGCCGATCAGAGGCAAAACTATATTTCTTTTGGCTGATCGGACGATGCTTTAAGTCTATATTGAGTCAATGCACCACTACCTCTGGATCTATGTCAGGCATATCTGAGATCGTCCAAGCAAATACGTCAGCATCGGTCCGTAGAAAGGAGATGAGGTGCTAACGATCCTCTTCACATAAATTTGAACTGGCCTGCACCACTTTACTCGGATCTTCGTCAATGAGTATTGATAATAGGTCTTCCATGGGATGCCCTCCTTGTTCAGTTTTCTTATTTCGAACATCTAACTCATCCATTAACTGTTCCATAGGTGTTGCTCCTCGCAGGGTCGTCATATAGCACTCCTTTCAGAGCTCGTCGATTTCTCCAGAGCTTGCCAACTTCATGCGGGGTAGGAAACTTCACCATCCATTACAACAAAATAGGTTATTAGCGATGAAAATTTTTTGTCGCTAATAATAGATTTTCGTTGTCAATAATATTAGCAACGAAAGTTTGGTCATTAATATTTCATCGTTAAAAATTCTGTCATTGATAATATTTTATGATGAAAAAAATTTCATCGCTAAGAAATGATGTTTGCGATGAATATTTTTTTTCGTTAAAAAAAATTGATGAAAAAATTTAATCTAAAAAAAGATATTTACGACGAAAAATTTTTGTCGCTATTATTTGCTAAAATTTTAGTGATGAAAATTTTCATCGCAAAAAACTATTTTTGTAACGAAAATAATTCGTCACTATTAATTTAATAAAAAAATTATTTTTAAAAAAAAATTGAATAATATTAGCGATGAAAAAAATTCATCATAAATAATATAATTTACGATGAATATTTTTTCATCGCTGTTAATTATATATTTATTGATAAATTAAATTATGTTAGTAAAATATTTTTAACGATGAATATTTCGTTGAAAATAATTTTATCGTTAATAATTTAGTCATATTTTTTAAAAAAATTTATAAATATATATTTTAAATTTATATGTATAATATTTTTTATAAATTAAAAAAATAAAAATAAAAAATTTACATAATAAACTAACAAATAAATTTTATTATTTTATTATATTAAATTAAAATTATAAGATATTTAAAATTTAAAAAAATATACATCAGTAAGCTGTCAAATATCGGCATCCGAAGAACAAGCTGGGGACGAGGAGCGCTCAATGGAGCTCAGATCGGTGATGGAGATCGGATCGACCTACTGCTGTCTCATCAGTCGTATCGTTTGCTTCATCTACGTCATCCACTCCATCATCTGTATCTGGAAGCACTGATAGTCGTCGACGCGTGCAGCCAACTCCCGAGCTCGCTGTCGATCCTCAACAATCTGCTGTCGGTCTTCGACAGTTTGCCTCTACACCTCCATCAGCCGAGCCTCGCACGCAGAATGGATGTCCGCCCTAGATATGTGTGAGGATAAAGGAGCAGTGATCCCATACACTAGACCCCTAACATAACAGGATCTCGTACCGAGCATCGATCACAGATCTCATCATCTGTGGATGCGATCGAGCCCTCAGGGATAGGCTGGGATCTAATCTCTGTCATACGATTCTGAAAATTAAAATTATAATTATTTTAATTTTATAATAAAAATCATATTGCGAATGAAAAATAATTAAAAAAATTTATAAAGAGCTCCTGGCTCCCCATCATCCACTCCTCTGACCGTCCTTGGTGGGTCCGCTGGTAGATATCGATCCTACCAGAAAGATCGCCACTCTCAGCATCTCTCTGTAATTTAAGAATTAATTAAAAAAATTAAATAACTAGAAAATTATATGTTAATTAGAAATTAAAAATTACCTACCATGTGCTCCATGTGACGAGCAAACAATCTCTAACCCCCATAATGCGACACGGTCTATCTCACTTGGTTCGCCACATTCTGGGCACATCGTCTCTTTAAAATTATCAGTAAAATTAGTAGATAAAAAAATTAATTTAAGAATAAATAATTAATTCATTAAACTATAAAAACAAATTTAGATGTGTAACCTGATGTGCTGGATCTTCGTACTGTCGGGGCATATAGTAGTCCAATCATCTATGGTGATGCTGTCATAGGGCTGCTGCCGTGCTGCCTCCTCCTCATGATCCTGCACCACCCGATACCAATGCTGATGCATGTGATGGCGATAGTCTCTGAAATACAATGATAACTGAATGTCGATAGCTTGCCTCACACGATCCTCCTCAAAACCAGCGATATCAAATACACCCTGCCAATAACAAATATTAAAAAATATTATATAAATTAAATAATCATAATATAATTTATTTTATCAGTAAGTGGGTGTAGAAAATCTCTCTCTAAGCCAGTAGAACATGACGTCAATCGAAGAGCGTCACGGAGGCATAACTGCGGTATATGATGCCCAGCTCAGTCCTCCATGGGTCACACCATCTCCTAATGGGTCTAGTACAGCCGATTGATATCTCGATCCAGAGATGCTATCCCAAGTGCTCGTGTCTCCAATGCTTCAGAATGAGGTTCTTTGATGGATCTTGCCCTCACCTCACCACCAATGAAGACTCACCTGAAACAAAAATAAATAAATCATTAGTATGATCCAAATAAAAAAATCAAATTTCATTATATATAAAGTATAATAGTTAATACCACTGAAACCCACCTCACTGGGACCCGCCTCACTGGGACCTATCGATGCAAGACCCTCTGACAGTGAAGCCAGTGTGACAACGGAGATCGATGGAGGTGACTCAACCTCTGAGTCATCTGCAGGGAGCTGTGAACGTGAACGTCATCGTCTGTCTCCTAGTGCCATATCTGTAGGAATTGAGATATAAATAAATATAATATTGAATAATAATAGTAGAAATCAAATAATATTCTAATGAATATAATTATATCGCATACCATTATTGAAAGACAAAATTGAATGAAGAATATAGATCTACTCATCAATATTCATTTCTTCCTCGATGTGTAGATCCTTATCCGAATCATAGTAATCGATATATATATCATCTTCTATCTCATCGTCATTTATGAACTGATCATCGTCCTCCGACTCATCAAGATTAAATACAAAATCAGCTTCAACTTCGTTGGACAGAAGATCAGCCCTATTCAAAGGTGCCGTTACAAGTTCTTCATCAATCAAAAGCTCGGCTAATGTTTGTTCTTCTTGCTGAAAAGCTTTCTCTTTATGTAAATCCAAATTTTCATCCATCTCTAATTGAGTTGGTATGTTCATATATGCCTCTAGGTATTATTTTTTATACAATATGCCAATTATCTTGATACTTTAGATCCTTCAAATATATTATTTGTTTCGCTTGAGTTGCTAATATATACGGCTCATTTTGGTACCATGTTTGTACAAGATTTATACTGATAAATTATGAATTGATATGAATATCAATCTTTTTATTACAATATCCCATCATTCATACTGAATAAAAATACAGAATTACCGGATCCATACTTCAGTTCTATGATATCTACCAGTACACCATAATAATCAATCTCTTCTTCTCTTTCATATCCTGTTGTAGCAATTCTACTATTCTGGATCCGTCGTTGCATCTCAAGCTCCCTTGTGTGAAACCTCATTCCTCCAATGATACAAGATGTATAGTGATTAACCCTTCGATCGAGACCACATGCTAAATCGTGCAACTCAACAATCGCACCCACTTCTTTATTGAAATACTTATGTTTCATCTACATCATAAGATAAAACATTATGTTGATTTAAATAATATTATTTATAAGCAAATAAATAACATATCACTAATGCAACTTACAAGATCATGAAATTATTTTATAAATTTCCTCCTATGTCGATCATCGACATCCGTATTATTCTCTCTACATAGTATACTCTTGTGCTCACTGCAAAAAATTACGATTTTTAATTTTATATCGATATAAAATTTTTTTTGAAAATTAAATAGCATGGTAAGATGATACTTACTCAATAAAATCTTTAATTTTTTCATAATTATTTAGAACGTAAAAGTGTGCTTTGGATAGCTCGTTCACGTCCATAAATTCACATCTCCTTGCACCAGTAGGTCGAACTGTTTGTTTAAATATAAACAATGTCGGTTCATTGTTATCTTATTCACGGTCTGCATTACGATCTGTACGATTGAATCTTGTTTTAATATCATCAAGATACATCGAGCAGAACGTGACACACTCAATAGCTACATATGCTTCTGCTATAGACTCTTCAGGCCTTGCTTTATTGCGCATATATTTTTTTAAAGTGCACAAGAATCTGTAAACAAAAATAAATTTAAATTTTAGAAATATATTTACATCTTATAATTGATATGATAAAGTACGTATAATTTTTTTACCTTTCAATAGCATACATCTATCGATAATGTACTGGTCCGATCAAAAGAGCTTTCTTTGAAAGATGAATAGCTAGATGTACCATAACATCAAAAAATGATGGTGAAAAATTTTTTTTTAACTTACAAAGAATGAGTACAATATCCTTCTCTGATCTCTCAAGTAAGTTAATCTTCAATTTTTGGCAACACAGTTCTCAGAAGAATGCTCCCAGCTCAATCATTGTAGTTTGACCATCACCACCCAAATAACCATGCATGACCACAAGAAGCAAATATTACATCATCATATGGGAGTCATGACTTTTTATGCTGGAGATATTACCGTCGTTGTTCCCAACACACCGCAATACGTTTGAAGCGCATGCATCAGGAAACTTTACAGTTTTGAACCATCCACAAAAATTCTTCTTTTTCTCTCCAAATAGTGAATAATATACAGGTGGTAAAAAAATCTCTCACCTTGATGAACTAAATGCAACTCCGGTTGAATTTTCATTTTCTATAAATCAAGACGAGCTTTTGTACCATCTTTTATTTTTTCTGAAATATTCAATACAGTACCGATGATATTATCATAAATATTCTTTTCAATATATATTACATCCAGATTATTATGAAGTAGTAGCTACTTCCAATACGGTAATTTAAAAAAGATGCTTCGCTTCGTCTAATTCAGCTCAGCTTCAATACGCTTCCGCTTGCGAGTACCTGATATTTTTTTCAAATTGGACATTTTCAATGACTTCAAGTTGTTCTAAAATTTTTGCTCCACTTAACTCCTTAAGTGGTGGACACCAATCGGACTCACCATCAAAATATTGATTATAACGGGTCCTCCAAGAATAATTAGTAGGAAGAAATCATCGATGACCCATGAAACATATTTTTCATCTGTGCTTTAAATGTAAAGATGATGCATCCCTATTGCATATTGGACATGCAAGATATCTTTTGATGCTCCATCTAGATAAATTTTTATATGTCAAAAAATTATTTATGGTCCATAAAATCAAAGCATGTAACTTAAAATTACTTCGACTCACAGAATCATATGTCTGTACCCTATTTTTTCATAAATTCATCAGATCATCAATTAAAGATCCTAGATATACATCAATTTTGTTACCTGATGCTTTCAGATCCGAAATCAACAGTGACATAAAAATAAATAGTTCTTTCATGCACTTCCAAAGTGACACATTATATACAACTAGCATCACAGGCCACATGCTGTAAGAGGCACTCAGATTGCCAAAGAGATTAAATCCATCTGTCACTAGACCAAGCCAGATATTGCGCGGGTCACTCACAAAGTGCGGATGCTTTGCATCGAAGTCTTTTCACACTAAAGAGTCGGTCGGGTGGCTAAGTATGTTCTTCTCTGGAAACCGCTACTCATAATGCCATCTCATTTTTTCAACTGTCTTTGTGGACATATACAACCTTTGAAGTCTTGGAATCAATGAAAAATATCTCAAAATCTTTTGAGATATCTTCTTTACTTTCCTATTATCGATTTTGTATCTAGGCTCACCGTATTTCGGACATTCAGTTGCTTGTTCGTTATCCTTATAAAATAATATGCGGTCATTTTTGTAGGCATGTATAGGAGTATAGTCAAGTCTCATTTTTCTCATGTATATTTTTGCTTTAGAATATGATTTCGAAAGTCTCTCTCCATCAGACAGAGCTGCTTTAATCAATGTTAAAATTTGGTTAAATGACTTTCGACTCCAACAGTTCATGGTTTTAATATGAAGCAATTTTATCAAAAATTTTAACTTAAAAAACTTTATATAATTTGAATAGAGTGGCTCTCGTAAATCCCTTACAAGCTTTGTAAACTGTTCAGAAGTCTCTTCTACCTCAAGCCGGATATTATGCTCATGATCAGAATTGCTTTCAGATGCAGCAGTATTCATGCATACATTTAAACAAGCATCTTGATATAAATCATCTAACAATTCTCTAATACCACTATGTTCGACAGGTCCAGCACCATCAGTACTATCATCTTCAGTATCGTCATCATCGCACACCACTTCATTCGGATCACCCTTTCCATGCCATATCCAATAAGTATACTTCTTATCCATACCATATTGTAGCAGATGCTCCTCAACAAGTGTTATGTGATGATATATCAAATTGACACATCTCTTGCATGGACACTTTATCCGACTAGCACTGTCAGCCTTATGCCGTGCAAAGTCAATGAAATCTCGAACTCCTTTTCGATATTCAGGTAAAAAAATACCTCTAGTATTCATTCAATTTTTGTTGATATTCATCTAACAACAAACACAAAATCATTAACAACCAAAATAAAGTTTAGTAGTATTCTGGATCCCAATCTGAATTTCGGACTGAATCGCATTTCGAATTCCAGCTAAAATCCCAATTCAGATCCAGATCCAGATCACTTGATACACAATGCATGATCCTATCCTTTTCAAATCATTACTAACAGGTATGGTTCTATCCTTTTCAAAAAAGTAATAATCTCATTATTGTTATTAATGGATATTTTGTCTCATTTTCATAAAAATTTTGGTAGCATCTCCCATGGTTCTCCAAGTATACGATGTGGATATGGTGCCTACATACCCTATCCACCATATACCCAGAGAACAATGGACAGATAACCACTAAATACCACATAATGAAATAAAATATCAACTATTAACAATAATAATATTATTATTTTTTCAGAAAGCCTGAATATGGGACATCCAAGTTTCGATCTCGATGAAAATCAAAACTTGAACGATAATCCATGGCTCAATATAATTTAAGTACCATCTTTGAAAGTGCATTCGAAGATAGATTTCTAATTTATCAAAAAAGAAATAACTTCGCATTGAAATTTTTTTATTAAAAATTTCAATAAATTTTTTTCTAAAATAAAAATATTTTTTTATTTATAATTTTAGCAGCATACAAAACAGCATATAAAATAATTTAATTATAACAAATAACCGCAATGTGTATTGTGTTAGAAAAAAAATAATTAGTCAAATAATTAAATAATTTCAGTAATAATACTAAAAAATAATATACAATAATTACAATAATTTCAGCATCATATTTCATCCTCATGAGACCTGACCTGACCCGCCCCATCCCAACCCCACCTGCCCTAGCCCAGCCCGACGTGGACCTGACCAGACCCGACTCGACCTGACCCGCTCCGACTCCACCTGACCCGCCCCGGCCCAACCCGACCCGACCCGGCCCGACCCGCCCCATCCTGGCCCAAACTGGAACCGAACTGGCTTGGACCCTACCATCCCCGACCCGTCCCATCCCGACCCAACCTGCCCCAACTCGATCGGACCCGACCTGGCTCCACCCGACCAGCCCCTGCCCAACTCGACCCGTCTCCACCCGATCCGACCCGACCCGGTCCAACCCGCCCCATCCCAGCCCGAACCGAAACCGACCCGGCCCGGACCCTACCATCCCCAACCCGCCCCAGCCTGACCGGACCCTACCCGGCTCAACCCGACCAGCCCCAGCCCAACCCTACCCCGCCCGCCCCGCCCTGCCCCGACTCCACCGTCTCTGGCCCCAGCCCGACTCGGCTCCACCCGACCCGCGTCAGCCCTACCGGACCCGATCCGATCAGCCCCATCCAGGCCCCACCCATCCCAACCCAGGCCAAACCCATCCAAACCCACACGTGCCCGATCCGCAGGCCACGTGTGCCCAGCCTGCTGTCCCCGGCACAGCCGCGCCTTGGCTCGCCGTTGTCGGCTCCAGCTCTGGCTTACCGGCCCCTCCCTGGCCCACCGTCGTCGGCCCGGCCTGCAGTCCTCGGCGCAGCCGCGACCCGACCCCATTTCAGCTCACCGTCACTAGCTCCAGCTCCAACCCGGTGGCACCGGCCCCTCCCCGGACCATCATCGCCGGCCCCACGTGGCCGCAGCCCACAGGCCGCACGTGGCCGCAGCCCGACGTCCTAGCCCAGGCATGCCGACCGCGGCAAGCCGGCCCGGTGCCGTTCCCCATCCCCATCCTTGGCCCGAACCCATCCTAAAAAAAAAAAGAAGAGTCAACGTCACCGGCTCCGGCTCTGGCTCGCTGGCCCCGGCATCGACCCGTCGTCGGCCCCACATCATCGTCCCCGACCCGCCTCGCGGCCCGCAAGCTCCATGTGGCCGTGGTCCGCCGTCCTGGTCCAGGTGCACCGTCCCCGGCACGCCGACCCTGGCATGTTCTCCATCCCCATCCCCGACCAAAACCCACCCCCCAAAAAAAAAATAGAGATGAAGTCGACTCACCTCGACGGCGGCGGCGGCGGCGGCAGAGGAAATTGAGATGGCGGAAGAAATCGGAGGCACACGGGACGTCGGGGGGGAGGAAGCTCGCGGGAGGGGGAGGAAGCCAGACTACCAGAGGGGAACGAGGAAGAAAAATGAGTTTCCGATGGAATTTGATGGGACGTGGGGTATTAGCGACGTGAATTTTCATCGCTAATAATAAATTTTCATCGTAAATAATTCGAATAAAAAATATTTACGATGAAAATTTAATTTTCGTCGCTAATAATTTCTGTCAAAAAAAAATTCTGCTGAAAAAATTCAGCCTCAAAAAAATATTATTGACGATGAAAATTTTCTATTTCATCGCTAATTACATAATTAGCGATGAAATTTTTTTCTATCGCTAATAATTAATAAAAAATAATTTTTTATTTAAAAATTTTTTTGAGCAAGTCTTGTTCTCCATATTATTTTTTTTTATTAATTTTTCATTCATCTCTTAGCCACAATAATGTAATAATATATGTATATATGTATGTGTGTGTGCATATATATATAGCTGATGTAGTAAATATATCAACTTTTCAGAATATTTTAGTAATGAAATGGATGAACTATGGTAAGAATAAAAGCTTGCAATAATTTTGCTGCTTCTCATCGACAGTCATCTCGACGAAGTATGGGTGATGCAGTGCAAGCATCCACTCCTCAAGGACCTATACCACCACCTATTATAGAGGACCCGTAATGATTCAACGACCTGTTTTGACAGGTCCAAGCATTGACCAATATTGTTCGGCATCTACAGCAAATCATAGAGCAATGACAACCCCCGCAACATGCTCCTCAAACTGTGCCCTCTCCATGTAGCCAGCAAAAGTGCTTCCAGAGAATCTCCCTCGAGGTGCACATCATTCTGCCCTGATCGATCGACAATCACCATCCCATTAGGGTCCAGGCATGAAGAATAATGCCAACATTTTTTGATCTCCTCCAATGGAGATTCGACCTTGCGCTACTCTCCGTGCCTCACAAAATCTCATCGGGAGGAGGACCTCGAGCAAAAGGTCCGAAAGATCGAACGTCATCTGGACGAGATTCAAATAGACAGCCAAAGGAATGACGACATCCTTAGCTTCAATTTCCAACCATCTTTCTCTTGATCCATCCTCCAAGAATTGATTTTGGATTGGTTCAAGTTGCCACAGATAGAGTCTTATAAAGATTGAGGATCAGGGATATCTTAATATTCTACATACTTTTCTTGTACACATTATTTTTTAAAAACTATCTAATATTTATTTTTATAAATATAAAAAAATTTACTATAATATATCTAAACATCCTTCAATAAAAAAAAATTTATAGCTAATAATCTATAATTAATAAATTTTAAAAAAAAATTCAAATATTAGCGATGAAAATTTTTTATCGTAAATAGTGATTATTTATGATGAAAATATACTTTTCGTCACAAATACATGTTATTTACGACAGAAAAAGATTTCTCATCACAAAAAAATTGTAATTTTTGAATTTTAAATTTTTTTTTATTTTTTTTCATTTATTAGCGAGAAAAATTTTTCATCGTAAATAATAGAGTATTTATGATAAAAATTAAATTTTATTATCAATATTTAATTATTGATGATATTAAATTTTTATCGTAAATAATTATATTTTAAAAATTTTTAAATTTTTTTATTTTTTCATGTATTAGCGATGAAAATATTACATCATAAATACTGGAGCATTTATTACAAAAAATTAATTTTCATCACAAATAGACAAGTATTTGTGATGTAACATCTTCATCATAAATAATCTGTAATTTTTAATTTTTTAAAATTTTTTATTTTTTACACATATTAAGGATGAAAAATTTTTATCGTAAATAAAAAGTATTTACGATAAAAATTTTATTTTCATCATGAATAATCCATCATTTATGATGTAATATTTTCATCACCAATAATCTATAATTTTTAAATTTTTTTAAATTTTTTACTTTTTTTAAATATTAGCGATAAAAATTTTTTATCATAAATACTTAAGTATTTATGATAGAAAATAAATTTTCATCAAAAATACGTCTGTATTTATGATGTAATAAGTTCGTCGTAAATATTCTATAATTTTAAAATTTTTAAAATTTTTTATTTTTTCACATATTAGCGATGAAAAATTTTTATTGTAAATAATATTAAATTATGATAAAAATTTAATTTTCACCATCAATACTCCATTATTTATGATGTAATATTTTCATCATAAATAATCTTTAATTATTAAATTTTTAAATTTTTTTATTTTTTTTCAAATATTAGTGATAAAAATTTTTTATCATAAATAACATATATTTATGATAAAAATTTAATTTTTGTTGTAAATACTTTCATTATTTATGATGAATCTATTTTCATCGCTAATATTTAAAAATTTAAAATTAAAATAAATATTTTATTATTTATGATGATTAATTTCATCATAAATAATATGTATTTATGCTGAAATTTTATTTTCATCATAAATATGAAGATATTTACGATGAAAAATTAGTTTCATCGTAAATAAAAAATTATTAGTGATAAATTTTTGGTTTCATCATAAATATCCTTATTTGCGATGAAATATATTTCTGTCGTAAATAAATTCATCGTAAAAAATGATATTTCTTGTAGTGATCAGATGATAAGTTGATACTATAGCTCGAAGTATATTAAATCCAGATCGGCCTAAGATAACATTATATATGGATAGGCTCTTTACCACGAAGTAATTTATTTGTACAACTACCTGTTTTGGAGCTCGTCCAGCTATAGTGGTCATAGGGATGGTTTCTTCCACTAAGATTATAGTACCTGAGAACCCAATCAAATGGGTGATCTTCTTCATCAACAACTCAGAGTTTAAGTTCATACGAACAAAGGTATTATAGAACAAGACATCAACTGAGTTTTTATTATCAACTAAGACCCGATGTACATTGTAATTAGTAATATTTAAAGAGACAACTACAGGGTCATTATGGAGACACTTTATTGGGAATTGTGTCTTAAAGCCAATCATTTGACGATTGTGCTAATCATAAATGTATATGAATTGATAAATAATAAAAGTTATTTGATATTTTTTATCACAAAGATACATCTTTCAATGAACTCTTATGTTGTGATGAAGTCCTTAGGACTACTTTAATCGATAAAAGAAGATTTATCATGTAGTCCTTAAAATTGATTCGCGACCAAACGATACGCTATTACTAGGACGATAGCGATATTAAATGTAGGTCGTTGTGTGCCATATGCGTTGGTTGTCCTCGTAACCAAATAATATAGAGATACTGGTATGGCATACAGGTGAGATATAGAAGTACATCATCACTGAACATGACCAACTACGGAGCACTCTGCTGTCAAGGGTAGCTCGCGAAAGATATGAGTATAAGTATCCCTCCGATCTAAGATCACCACGGTGACTTGCAAGCAACTCACTGTACTTTGGTGCTGGACTAACTGAGTTTTTAATTCGATAATGAAAGATTTCTAAGTATAGTCAAGTACTTGTCAAGTCGGTACGTGAGTCAAGATGGGATTAACCCCTCTAAATTACTAGAAGATATGCATTAGTATATTTCAATTTAACAAAATCTGAGTCCGGATAATCCATGTGATAGATTTAAAAAAGATTGAAATAAAATATAGATGACTTATTTAAGATTGACAGTTAAATTCTAGGCTATCCTCGAGTATTAGGGTCAAACGGATGAATTATATGGTAACCATATGCTAATAGGTTCTTGAATATTGCTTCGCCATCATTCGATCTATCCGGATGTTGGGTCATCATTGCTAGATGGTTACATCGATTGATTCAGGAAGGTGTTCCTATACTATCGACTTAGGTTCGAACCTATGGGGTCGTACTCAAAAGAAGTTTATGACTGATCATGTGGCTGATCAACGATTGAGAATCATTCAAGGGCTTAATCGTCAATTCGATTGATGGTTAACCTTATGCAAAAGTTATAATAAATTAATTCATCAAGTGTTAGTAAATTAATGAAGGATTAATTAGCAATTAGATTACTGATTAGCTCAATTTGATTGAGCAAAGAGGATTAAATAAAATCTAATTGAAATGAATTCAATTAGATTTGATCTGATTAGATTATGAGATGACCTAATCACTAAGGAAGAATTATCTCTGATTTGATCAGAACTTTGATTCAATCAATTCTTAATTTGATTAAGATTTAGTTAAAAATTTATAAATCTAATTAGATTATATTTCATATATTTTATTTAGGCTAAACCATATGTGATTTGGTTTGGATCCAAATAAAGAAAATTAAGAGTTCTTATTGGAATAGGACTCTTCTTCCTATGCCAATCCAGATTGCATGCCATATATCTCCACACAAAAAATTATTTTGTATGAGATTTTTTCACACCAAAGAGTCCTTTCTCTTTCACATCCAAATTTGATTTGGTTTAGATAAAAGGAAGGTTTTGAAATTGGATTTCAAAATATTTCTTATCTGGAGAATCTGTTCTCATCCAGATCAACCTCTCCACGCCAATAAATTTTTTTCTCCTTATATGTATCAAATTTTGAGAAGATTTTTTGTGAGAGATTAATTGGAGAACTAATTTACTGTAAAAAAATATGGAAAGAGGTGTCCCATATCTTTTTGGTATATTTTTGGATGTGGAATTGTAAAGGGAGGTAGAATCCTGTAAGAGTCTAAGATCATTAGGACTCTTCACCTCACCTCCTTACATGCCTATAAAAGAGGCTTTTATGGTTTCTTTTATGTGTGTAAGATACCAGAAAAGAGCTCTTCATGTGACAGAAGTTTGGGTATGGTTCATGGTGTGAAAGATAGAGAGGAGGGTCCTCTCTCTTAGGGTGTGTGCAAAAATCTGAATTTTATATTTTTGGTTCTAAGGGTTTGGGAGGAGGAAATAAATTAGTAAAAAATTATTTTCTTCTCCATCTTTCTTTCACCTCTTTATCTCCTTTAGAAGATCATCTTCAATCTCTGAAAAAATTTTATAGATTTGAAAAAAAGATCCAGATCAGCTAAGAAGAAGGACTTCACGCGAGCTAGCACTCCCGAGAAGATCGATCTAATCGGAGCTTCGAGTAGATTTTCTGTAGAGGCCGAACATATGTGCGGCTGCACACAACCAGCAAAGATCCTCTCCATCATATCTTTTAGAAGTGGAGATCATCGACTCATGATTAGGTATGAAGTTCTGAACTCAGATTAGAAGTAGATGTGATCTACTGCTCATATGCATGCATGCAGATTTTATCTTCGGATTATTTCAAATTTTATATGCAACATAACATATCATAGATCCTAGAGTAGGTTGATTTGATGATTAGATCATATACATGTTAGATTAATTTTATTAATCTAATTATCTTTCGCTGTAATTTTTCAAAAAAAATTGAAATATATGTATGAAATCGTCTACGCATCCCAACATACTTTATTCCATCTAAGTCGGCTTTAGAGAAAGTGACCTCATCGTCGATCTTCATCTTTTTCACCTCCTTATTGTCAGCTTGGCTTGGATCTGAGGTGTGCTAATTGAGCAGCCCTCCAGAGATCATATGAATTTTTTTATTACTAATTGATCTCTGTGGGGGTTTTCTTATCGAGGAGGCTCATCATGTTGATTCCTCGAGATCTGACGTTCACCAACATATCAACGAAGACATCCACATCGGATTAGTACCTCAATTTTCTCTCTAAGTTGCCAGCATTCTTTTGTGTTATGCCCGTGATCACGGTGGTATCTGCAGTACTTCCTCGAATCTCTATTACGTGTCGGGATGATCATCTTCTTCAGATAGGGTAGCTCTTTTTGTCACTCTATCTCTATGAAAATCTGAGCTCGCAGGATGTTGAGAAGAGTGAAGTAATGAAACCTCCTTAGAGGAGACCTAGATCAGCATGGCGGTGCAGGAGATCTAGGTCGGTTGCACCGAGGTGGGATCTGAGAATGACGAGGCTTAGATTCTGGGTGTCGGTGCTGCACTCATCGAGAGTCTTTTTTTTCTTATCCAGAGCTCTGATGTGTTGGCTAGCCAAGGTTCTCTCCTTGCTGGTCTCAAGCTTCATTAGCCTAGGCATAATTCTCAGCTCGCTCCAATATTTCAGAAAAGTCTTTTGGATAATTCAAATTGAGTGAGTAAAGGAGATCATTCTACGAGAGCCCAGCCTTAAATGCGGTCATCACCATGGACTAATCCAAATTCTGCACCTCCAAAGTTGCAGCATCGAATTGGCTTATGTAGTCTTGCAAAGATTCATTCTCCCTCTACTTGATACAGATGAGAAAGTCTGAATTACACCACTGTCCTCGGCTACTAATGAAGTACGTAATGAAGAGTCGACTCAATTGATAGAATGAATCCACAGAGCTTGATTGCATATTAGAGTACCAGTGACGAGCTGCCTTCTTCAAAGTTGACGGAAAAGCTTGGCAGAGAATTGCATCACTGGCTCTTTGCAAAAGAATCAAAGTCCAAAAATTTTTCACATGGTCCACTAGATCGGCAGTTCCATCATAAGGCTCCATCTAAGGCATCTTGAGTCAAGGTGGAAGGGGCTCGTCCATTATCCTCTGAGTGAAGGGAGGGTCAATGTTGAATACCAGATCATCCTATGGCTGCTTTGGCATTCGAAGTGCATCTAACTGTTGTTGCATTTTCTGGAGCTTCTTTTCCATCTCTTCATCCTTGGTTTGTCAGCGACGAGGAGAAGCATGATCCGAAGTTGAATCCCTTGTAGAAATAGGAGGAGGAGATCTTTTAAAATGGTAACAGAGAAGACTGGGAGGTCGGCTATGATGACTAGCCCTTGCTCTTAGGCTACTAGGAAGCCAATTCGTCGATCTTTCTCTTGTCTACTGTGGGCCTTCTAGAGCGGGGGGGCTCCATGTTTTGTTGCATCTCTCTCATCGTAGCCAAAAGTACTTGTACTTATTGGACAAGACTATTATATTGATCATGGAAGACTGTCGGCACTGCTAGTACTGCTGGTGCTGCTGGTGGGGGATTCTCCTATGCCGGTGGTGATGATTCATTGGTCGGCTGGATATTATTGACCCACCAATCGTTGGAGCGTTGTGATGCATTTGATGATCCTCTGTGCATCCTCATGGTGATCGGTGTTGAACTTCCTCTCCTCTCAGAATAGAACCTCAGGACTAGTCTTGAAATAGGACTTCGAAACTAGTTGAAGAGGATCCTTCCTCTAGCACCAAATGTTGCTACCGATTTTTCTACCTGAGGTCGAACGCCGAGGTGAGTGTGGTCAAGATGGAACCATCACTGAACCTTCATCCAAACACCTAAAAAATAAGTCCACATCGGGGTAGTGTTCTCCGACGTAGACCCTCCAACACTCAAGTTAGGAGATTGGAGAACAAGGAGAGGAGAGAGCGAGAAGTCGATTGCGTATCTTGGAGGGGCTTGGAGCCTTTAATTTATAGGAGAAGAGTTTGAGATATTTTCGTCTCAGAGTCCTGGCAGTTTTTAGATTTGTCGCACAGATAGATTTGGAGGACTTTCTTTTTACGGGAGATTTAATCACGAAAAAATCCTACCTTATCTGGATTTTTTTAATAGAGAGGAAGGATGAATCTGTTGGTGGAAGGAATAGATTGGGCATAGCCGATCTAGTAAGTCATTCAAGTCGAAGAACTAGAGTCTATGGAGCGGATGCTTGCCCTCTTGCTTGTCAAAGTAGGTTGGCGAAATAAAGTAGGTCATCCTTCAAGGTGAAATGAGATTAGATTGAGGAATAAAAATTACTGCTGACTCGATAGGTCATATTAGGCAATCACCACATCTGTGCTTTAGCCCAACAAACACCATCTCTAGTAGCTTGGCTGTGACTAGCTCGATGGTGATGAGGTTGTTTGGACTGAGGCTGAGATATGGATCTACAACAACAGCAGTTTTAGAAACTATTGCCGTATAAGTGCTGCCATAGTCTTTTTTTGTAGTAGTGAAACTCCTTTATCCATCCATCTATCGAAATTTCAAAGCAACTGATGCATGATCAAGATCATAATCCATAAATACATATATCAAAATGGCAAGTAGATAATCTATATTATTCATCCAACATCACAAATCTCAAAGTAATCACATGGATAATTTAGATTATGCATCCTTCTGCACAAATCTCAAAATGATCAGTGGATCAAGATTATTCATCCATTTGCATAGATCACAAAGCAACCACGGATCATCTAAATATTCATTCTCATGCTCAGATCTCAAAGTAGCCATAGATGATTCAAATATTCATTTGCTAGCATAAATCTCAAAACAACCAAAGATGATCCAGATATGCATCCATCTGTATAATCTCAGACCATTGCATGATTAGGATCATCCATTCACCTGCATAGATCTTAAAGTGACTAGTAGATAATCTTGATTATTCATTTACCTATACAAATCTGAGTGGATGTAAAGCCTTTTTCCCATTCGCAACTGAGTGGATGTAGAGTCTATTTTGCAAACTTTAATTACTGGTTGTTCTTGCTCTCCTACTTTACTACTTCATTGCTTCATCTGCTATTGGTGTTTAAGTTTCGAATTGATTTGTATCCACATCATTAAATAGTATATTGCAGATTTTGGCTGATGCTTCTTTAGTTTTTTCATTGCAGATTTTCAATCGGTTTTTGGTGATTGTGTCATTTAAAACTAACTTTTGGATTTATCAACAAAATATAGAGCAAACTATTTCTACAGCATTAGACTAGCTTTAGGATATTTACAACTAAATACTTTTACAACAAAAAATTGTTTTGCCCAAAATAGCTTTGGACATCAAAACATAGCTTTTACTAAAAATTACATTTTTAGTCAAAAGCTACAGCATTTCCAACCATATCCTAAATAGAGCATCACTAAAGTGTGATATTTGACTTTTACCTAATTCAAAAACCAAACTCTAATAGGATAAGGAATGAATTGTTGGGATCCGACCACATAGCAGAAAGTGATTTTTAAAAATTTTAAAATAAACAAATCAATAGCTTTATTAAATAAAACTATCGATCCAGAATTCAAATCCTAGGATCATCTTGCCGATATCAATAAAACAAAAATAAGCATGTAAAAGGGATAGAATTTTTACTTTCATAAAAAAAAAAAAGAAGTGGCATGTTGGTGTTCTTCATGAGACTCCAAAGTAGAAATCCTCCAATGATGATCCACACGAAAGTGGACCAAGGATCTTCCTAACCAGTGCGCTGCCGCAGTCTTATCTTCTCAAGAATACTGCCGGCTTCGAATTCGTGGTACGATCGTGTCAAAATTTAGTTGCTTTCGAACATGCCATTAGAATGATATCAAAAAGATACTCTTTAGATGTCTCACAATCTAAGATTTGATTTTTGACTCCAACACATAGAAAAATCAAATCTTAAGGCAAACAAGCAACACTTACTAAAAATCTCACCATCCTTCTTGCAACCTTTGCCACTCAATTTTTTTTTACTTTTTTCTCAAATTTTTTTTAAAATTTTTTTTATGATTTTCACATTCCTCCTCTCTAGTCTCAATCCAAAATCACAGCAGCTAGCCATGTGAGATATCCCATATAAATAAGGGACCAAGAGACGTGTCATGGGATGAAGGGGTGCCAACCTTTGGCGCTCCAACTTCTCACATGGTAAATAAATTCATCGTATAAAATTTTTGGTGCATGAGATACTTGCAACAGAAGGACTCTCCTTCTTCTACATGCCATAAAAATTTTACTTAATTTTGGTGACAAATCAATGGATATCTGGTTGAAAATTTAAGGCAACGTGTATTAGTTAAGAGCCTTCATGAAGGACTCTCCAACTTCACATGCTGAAAAGAGGTGGGGCGGCATTTATTTTTGGCATGGCTTTTGGTAGGTGCAGAGGAGTCCTTCTCCACTTGAAACTACTTCAAGTTGGATAAGGATCTAATTTAAATTGATCCAATCCCATTAGATCAAAGGCAACTAGTCTAGGTTAGCTCAAACACTTTGATCTAAACCAATTTAAAAAATTGGGTTAATACAATATGCTAGCATATCAAATTAATCCATGAAATTTATAGTAAACTCTAATTAGATCAGATCAAGATTAAATCTCAAAGTGTGTGATCCATTGGGTTCCAAATCTAGCCAGCAGTGGACCAAGACTTTCAACGTAACCCTAATCCGATGAGATTAGGTCACCCGAAGAGTCCCAATCAACTTAGACTCTTCCAAATTGATTCTAGAATTAAATTTTTTTAATTTTGATAAATTTATAAGTTAAGATTGACATCTAGAAATGTGTCATGACTATTCAGAAGATTTAAAATTTTGATAAAAAATTATCAAAATATCCTTTAGTGGCAATTTACCATGTAATTCAATCCTTCAGTCAAACAACATTCCAGATGAGCTGTGGGTATGCAAATATGTCAAACTCAATCACTTATCTTTATGTATCTTGATCTGAAGATGATGATTCAATTGATGATACATTAAAATTTTTTTTCTAATTATCATCCTGCTTTGGCCAAAGACTTTCGAATCATCGACCTATAAGATCACATAGGATATTCGCTTCTCTTATTAGGAGTAACTGATCTCTTATTGATCACTCACAATCTCCATACACTCTTCACCATATCTAGAATATCCCATACAAGGATCAAAGAATCAAGTTAGGAAGTGGACCAAAATATGGATCCAAGTACACAAAGTATCATGGTGATATCAGGTCAAAGGATCACTTACACAACTTTTACTAGAGAATCATCAGTTGACATATAAATAAGACTCCATCTGATATTCTCTCACAGATCAATTCAGTGAACTCATTCTCTAATGAGAACCCATATCTTTGTATTAGTGTCACCACACAAGTGGTTGTGAGATCAACCATCCTCATTTTTGAGCATACATGGGACATACTAATCTTTCCGGTATCATTGATCTCCGACTCAATGTACCAACGATTAGAAATATTTTAGATCAGGGCTATCAAAGATTTAGGTCTTACTAGCATGATCTCATCATGGTCCTAAAATCATTATCTAGACTTATGGAGTTCATTATAATCTTAAGAACAATAAGATGCAGCATATAATGAACCAAAAATATCTATTTTATTAATAATATAAATATCAATTACATGAGTTTGAAAGATAAATTACAATAAATACCCTCTCGCATCCTATATGTGATTGATTTGCAGGATATTATTCTTTCAATCTCCCACTTGCACTAAAACCAATCATCCCTATACTTGATACCATGCTATCAAGGTGGTGGTCAAACTGCTGCATTGACAAGGTCTTAGTGAATGGGTTTGCTATATTGTTCTTGATGTCAACTCACTCTACGATCACATCACATCTTTCGACATCTCCCAAACGAGATGGATCCGTCTTAGGATGTGCTTGGATTTATGATGAGACCTTGGTTCTTTGGCTTAAGCAACTGCCCAGTATTATCATAATAAAAAGACATTGTTTGTTCAACCCTTGGAACCACATCCAACTCTGTGATGAATTTTTTCATCCAGATAGCCTCCTTAGCAGCCTCACTAACAACAATATACTCAGCCTCAGTGATGAGTCAGCAACAGTTTGCTATTTGAAACTTTTCCAACTTACTGCACTACTATACAGAGTGAACACATATTCAGATATAGATTTGCTATCATCCGGATCAGATTGAAAATTAAAATCTGTATAACCTTCTAGTTTTAAATCAGATCCACCATATATCAGAAAAATATCTCTAGTCCTTCTCAAGTATTTGAGTATGTTTTTCACAGTTTTTCAATGATCCTCCTCGGGATCAGCTTGAAATCTACTTATAATACCTAAGATATAAATCACATCAGGTCTGGTACATAACATAGCATACATAATCGATCCTACAGTCGAAGCTTAAGGAATAGAACTCATTCTATTTCTCTCTTCAGGTGTCTTAGGAGATATCTTCTTAGAGAGTTGTATGCCATGATCTATGGGCAAGTAACCTCTTTTACTTTCCTCCATGTTGAACCTCTTTAACACAAGATCAATATACCTAGACTGGGACAAGCCTAGCATCCTTTTTGATCTATCCCTATAGATCTTTATACCTAGTATATAGGATGCCTCACCCAAGTCTTTCATAAAAAACTTTTATGATAGTCAAGTCTTGACCAATTGCAACATCGAGATATCATTCTCAATGAGCAGTATGTCGTCCACATACAGGACCAAGAAAATACTAGCACTCTCACTATTCTTTTTGTACACACAAGGTTCATCCATATTTTTGATGAAGCCAAATGATTTGACTGTCTCATCAAGATAGATGTTTCAGCTCCTCGATGCTTGTTTTAATTCATAAATGGTTCTATTCAGCTTGCATACTTAATTTGCTCTCCTATTTGAGACAAATCCCTCTGGCTGAATCATATAGACTTCTTCCTCAAGTTTTTCATTGAGGAAGGCAGTCTTGATGTCCATCTGTCAGATCTCATAGTCATGGTATGCTGCAATAGCAAGTATTATTCGAATAAACTTGAGCATGGCTACCGACGAAAAAGTTTTTTCATAATCAACACCTTAGCTTTGTCTAAAATCTTTTGCCACTAGCCTGGCCTTATAGATCTCTACTTGGCCATCTGCTCCAATCTTCTTTTTGAAGATCTATTTACAGTCTATTAGGGTCACACCCTCAGGCATATCAACCAAAGTCCAAACTTGGTTGATATACATGGAGTCCATTTCAGATTTCATGGTATTGAGCCACTTGTCAGAGTCACTACTCATGACAGCTTTTGAATAGATCCTTGGATCATCATTCTCAATGACAAATCCATACATGAGTGGTACATTATGCACTCTACTTGATCTTCAGAGAGGAGATGTGTGTAGTGGCTGTGCTTTAATAATGGGTACATCTGATTGAGAACCCTTTTGTAAATTTTGGATGGATTGTAGGTTTTAAACTTCGTCAAGTTCACCAGACCTCCCACTGCCACCTTTTTGGATAAACTCTTTCTTCAAAAAAATAGTATGCCTACCAACAAACACCTTTTATTAAGTAGGATGGTAGAAGTAGTATCCTATATTCTCCTTGGGATAACCTACAAACTTATATTTTTCTGATCTAGCATCCAGCTTATGTCCATCAATATTTTTCACATAAGTCGGACAATCCCAAATCTTAAGATGCTTAAGATTAGGTCTTTTTTCTTTTCATATTTCATATGGAGTGCTAGAAACAGATTTCAAAGATATTTTATTTAAGATATACGCTGCAGCCTCGAGGGCATATCTCCAAAAGAATATCGAAAGATCCATGAAATACATCATGGACCGCACCATATCTAATAAGGTGTGATTCTTTCTCTCCGTAATTTATTTAATTATGGAGTATAAGGAGGTGTCCATTGAGAAAGTATTCTATTTTATTTTAAATAATTAAAAAACTCACTAGACAAGTATTCTCCTCCTCGATCCGATCGAAGAGTTTTAATACTTTTACCAGTTTGTTTCTCAACCATTCTTTGATACTCTTTAAATTTGTCAAAGGCTTCGGATTTATATTTCATTAAATATATATATCCAAACCTAGATCTATCATTAGTAAATATGATGAAATAAAAGTATCCACGTCTGACTTGAGTCAACATTGGACCACATACATCAGTATGTACAAGGTCCAAAATGTCACTCGCCTTTTTTTCATATCTAGTAAATGGAGTCTTGGTCATTTTTTTCATGAGGTAAGATTCACAAGTTTCATATGATTCATAATCATAAGGATCAAAAAAATTATCTTTAAATAACTTGTTAATCCTTGACTTATTTATATGGCCAAGTCGGCAGTACCAGAGGTATGTGACATTCACATCCTCTTTCTTTTCTTCTTATTATCAATATGAAATATATTATCATTAAGTGAAAGAAATAAAAGATCATTATCAATAAAAGTACTTCCATAATATTCATTAAAAAAATATATAGAACGATCATAGTTCTTTACATTTATTTCAAAATTTTATTCCAATAACAATGGTATAGAAATAATATTTCTAACGATATTTGAAATATAATAATAGGTCTTTAGTTTCAAAACTTTGCCCGAAGACAACTCCAAAATTTTGGTTCTTACGGCTTCAGTCTGAATAGACTCTCTACTAGCACCGAATAGCTCGAAGTCACTTTTATTCAGACTTTTTATTTCCTATAGATCCTGCAAAGATTTGCAAAGGTATGAGCCACAAGCGGTATCCAATACCCAAGAATCTGACATTGAAGTATGTAATGATAAATTAGTTTGTATCACATACAAACATTTAGCAACGTTTGTCGATTTCACGGTTGCAAGGTACTCCTTGTAATTTCTCTTCTAGTGGCCCTCCTTGCCACAGTAATAGGAAATACCTTTGATGGAGACCTTCTTCATTTTCTTCTTAGAGATGCCAACCTTAGGGTTCATCTTTTTCTTAGAATTCTTCTTGCCTTTCTTCTTGTTGATCTTATCAACATGAAGGATCTGAGCCTTTTCATCCTTGAAATGGCTCTCTGCTGTTTCAACATGTTCAGTAGTTCTGGCAGGCTGATGTTTAGTTTGTTTATATGATAATTTATAACAAACTGAGAAAAGAAGTCAAGAAGAGACTACAGGATCAAATCCTGGCTTAGTTCACCATCTATGGTAAAATCTAGTTGTCTCAAACGAGTGATCAAATCAATCATCTTCAAGACATCCATTTGCACAGAGGTACCTTCAGTCATGCAGGCACGGAACAACTACTTTGATATCTCATATCAAGCAGTTCGACTTTGTTCCTCATATAACTTCTTAAGATTAAGGAGTATTGAGGGAACATCCATGTCTTCATGCTGTCTCTGAAGCTCGTTGCTCATGGAGGTAAGCATGATGCATTTGACAGTCACACTGTCATCTTTTCACATCTTATATATGGCCCTTTTCTCCTCGAAAGCATCTTCTCTAAAGAAATCTGGTGCAGGTGTATCCAGAATATAGGAGACTTTCTCCTGAGTAAGAATAATTCTCAGATTCTTTAACCTGTCAACATAGTTAAGTTTGATCAACTTGTTTGCATCTAGTATGCCTCTAAATGACAGTGAGGATGCCATGTGTGTAGTTAATCTACAATAACAAGAACACAATATAAGCAGACGACTCATGATGATATTCACAACTAGACTGGGACTTTTATCTAATTGTATCTTCCACTATTTTATCAAACTTTATAGTCCTCAAATATAAAAATCGAGAAACATACTAATGTTTCTTAGTGGGGTTGAGATCCTTATTCCTCATAAACACCTTGTGGATAGTACAATAAGTATTCATAAGTTCAAAAGTAGATAACTCTTTATCAATTGTACCTCTATAATTCTCAATATTTTTCTCTCTGGCCTCTAGATCAGATATAGCCTTGTGAATAGCACAACAAACTATAGTATTCTAGTTAAGTTGACCCTTCAATCCCATATGGTTATACTTAAACAATGCTGTCCTTGTGGATAGCACAACAAAGCAATACTATTCAAAATATGCCATAAGCGTCAATATGCACTCGATTAACATAATGTCAATTTCTATAGTAAGCCTTATGGATAGCACAACAAGCTCACTAAGATCTTGACATACTTTATTGATCAAGTTCGAAGAAAGGCCCTTGTAATATCAACATCACTAATCAATTTAAGTTCGAAATTCAATAAAATCAAATTAGCTAGGTCAGTAGATGGGAGGCACCCCGTAGCTATTCTTAGACACCAACAGAGTTGGCCAGGCCAGCATACGGACCTAATTAGAAAATCACCTTTTATATTTTTTTTGATACTAATTGATCTAAAGAATTCGACTTTTGAATTGAAAGTAAATCCCGACATTACAACTTAATATAATTTTTAAGAGGGACTTTGAACTGGTCTCGGCACATCCTAACTACATCTACATAAAATATACTCTACATATTATATAATATGGCATGTAAATATAAATCACAATAGCAATCATATAATCATGCCAAAAATTTAAATAAGGGTGCATTAGAAGTCATAACATATGACAAGCATATTCAAAAATAAAGCAACCCCTAATCATATTAGGCATGCATAACACTCTTAACCATACATCGATTTAAGCATGAAGCTACCATAATAAAATAAATTTCAAATTATCAAAAATTTATAATTTTAATAATTAAAATTTAAAATCATAGTACATATAAAGTCAAAAATATTTTAATGCTAAAAATCAATATAACATATTTGGCAATATATGATCAATAACAATTCTATGCAACTATTTTGCACTTGTTTGATCGAATCAGACAAGGATGGCTCTGATACCACTATTGCAATCCGACCATGCAGTGAAAAGTAATTTTTAAAAATTTTAAAATAAATAAATCAATAGCTTTATCAAATAAAACTATCAAGTCAGAATCCAAATCCTAGGATCACCTTACTGATATCGATAAAATAAAAACAAGTATGCAAAAGAGATAAAATTTTTACTTTCATCAAAAAAGAAGAACTGGTATGTTGGTGTTCTCCATGAGACTCCAAAGTAGAAGTCCTTCAATGATGATACACATGAAAGTTGGCTAGGATCCTTTCTAACTGGTGCGCTGCCGTAGCCTTATCTTTTCAAGAACACTATCTGCTTCAAACTCATGGTACGATCGTGTTAAAATTCAGTTGCTTCCGAACTTACCACCAAAATGACATCAAGAAGATACTCTTCAGATATCTCATAATCTAAAATTTGATTTTTGACTCTAACACATGAAAAAATCAAACCCTAAGGCATACAAGCAACACTTGCTAAAAATCTCACCATCCTTCTTGCAAATTTTACCACTCAATTTTCTCTTATCTTTTTCTCAAATTTTTTTTCAAAATTTTTTCTATGATTTTCACATCCCTCCTCTCTAGTTTCAACATAAAATCACAATAGCTAACCATTTGGGACGTCCCATATAAATAAGGGACCAAGAGACATGTTATGGGATGAAGGGGCGCCAACCTTTGGCGCTCCAACTTCTCATGTGGTGAATAAATTCACCGTGTGAAATTTTTGGTGCATGAGATACTTGCAATAGAAGGACTCTCTTTCTTCTGTATAAAAATTCTACTTAATTTTGATGACAAATCAATAGATATCTAGTTGAGAATTTAAGGCAATGCGTATTAGTTAAGAGCCTTCATGAAGAAGGACTCTCCAACTTCACATGCTGAAAAGAGATGGGGCAGCATTTATTTTTGGCGTGGCTTCTAGTTGGCACAGAGGAGTCCTTCTCCATTTGAAACTATTTCAAGTTGGATAAGGATCCAATTTAAATTGATCCAATCCCATTAGATCAAAGGCAACTAGTCTAGGTTAGCTCAAACACTTTGATCTAAACCAATTTAGGAATTTGGGTTAATACAATGTGCTAGCATATCAAATTAACTCATAGAATGTATATTAAACTCTAATTAGAACAGATCAAGATCAAATCTCAAAGTGTGTAACCCATTGGGTTTCAAATCTAAACAGCAGTGAACCAAAATTTTCAACGTACTCTAATCTGATGAGATTAGATCGTCCGAAGAGTCTCAATCAACTTAGACTCTTTCAAATTGATTTTAAAATTAAATTTTTTTAATTCTGACGAATCTATAAGTCAAGATTGACGTCTAGTAATGTATCATGACTATCCAAAAAATTTAAAATTTTGATAAAAAATTATCAAAATATCCTTCAGTGGCAAGTTATCATGTAATTTAATCCTTTAGTCAAACAACATCCCAGATGAGCTGTGGACATGAAAATATATCAAATCCAATCACTTATCTTTATATATTTTGATCTAAAGATGATGATTCAGTTAATGATACATTAAAAAAAATTTCTAATTATCATCCTACTTTAGTCAAAGACTTTCGAATTATCGACCTATAAGATCACATAGGATGTTCGCTCCCCTTATTAGGAGTGACTGATCTCTTATTGATCACTCACAACCTTCATGCACTCTTCACCATATCCAGACACCCCATGCAAGGATCAAAGAACCAAGTTAAGAAGTAGACCAAAATATGGATCCAAGCACACAAGGTACCATGGTGATCTCAGATCCAAGGATCACTCACACAACTCCCACCAGAGAATCATCAATTGACATATAAATAAAATTCTATTTGATATTCTCTCGCAGGTCAATTCAATAAACTCATTCTCTAATGAGCTCCTATATCGTTGTATTAGTAGCACCACATAAGTGGTTGTGAGATCAACTATCCTCATTTCTGAGCATACATAGGACATGCTAGTCTTTTCCGTATCATTGATCTCTGAATGTACCAACGACTAAGAATATTTTAGATCAGAGCTATCAAGGATTTAGATCTCATTGGCGTGATCTCATCATGATCCTAAAACCATTACCTAGACCTATGGGGTTCATTATAATCTTAAGAACAATAAGATGCAGCATATAATGAATCAAAAATTCTATTTTATTAATAATATAAATATCAATTACATGAGTTTGAAAGATAAATTATAATAAATACCCTATTGCATCCCATATACGATTGGTTTGTAGAGTATTATTCTTTCATGAATAACTTAGTAGAATAAAGATATTTATTCTATGAGAATAGAATAAAATTAAGAATAGAATCCTAGTCCAAGTACTTCGAGGAACGACCTTTCCATTAGTTATACGTGATCCATGGATGTCAAGAACAGGCTTACCCACGCAGCTGATCAAATTGGCAGGCCTGAGTCCATTGTTGGTGTGACTTCACCGTATCATTTTAGGTGCACCTCAATGGAGTATTATCTCCGGTCAGCGAATCTCTGTTGCAACAGTACTCTTTTATTTTATATCTAAATAATTTTAAAATTATTTTAGATATCTATTCTTTTTAGTGATTGTGTTATTTAAAAATAATTTTTAAATTTGTCAACCAAACATACAACAAACTATTCCTATATCTTTAGAAGAGCTTTAGGATATTTACGGTCAAACACTTTTATAATAAAAACCTATCTTGCTCAAAATAGCTTGGGACATCAAACTTAGCTTTTACTATAGATTACATTTTTGGTCAAAAGCTACAGCATTTTCAAACATATTCTAAATAAAGCATCACCAAAGTGGGATATTTAACTCCTACTTAAATTCAAAAATCAAAATCAAAATAGGATAAGAAATAAATAATTAAATAGAATAAAGATACTTATTCCATGGGGATGGAATAAAATTAGGAATAGAATTTTAGTCCAGGTAGGTTGAGGAATGACCTTCCGACGAGTTGTACCTTCTCCATTTTATAGTATCCCCGTCGCGCTCCTCCACGAAAGATCCTGTTCTCCGTCCTTCTTCTCCTCCTTCCTCTTCCTCCTCCTCCTCCATCTCCAGTGCTATGGGGGCCAAAAGATCTTCATCTATCCATCCACTCCAATCACCAGCCTGCGATTTGATGTAGGTTCTTGATCTGATGATCGGGATGTGTGCGACCTTCCCACGCTCTGTCCCTCCAACCCTCAGCCTGCAGACAAATTCCTCCTGCATTCCAAGCAAGTGAAGCTCCTTCAGACCTGTGAGGTGTTCAATACCCGATGGAACTTGCTGTAATGCCCCGCAGTACCAGATTGACAGCGTCCCAAGAGCTGGCATTGCTCCCTTCGCCACTGTCACCGACACCAACTCATTCAAATTGGAAAGATGTAATATCTTGAGCTGTTTGAATCCTGATCCGTTGCTTGAACATAGATGCGTTCCAGCAAACGCTTCAATCAGGGAGAGATGCGTCAGATTCGGTAGGCCTTGAAAGGCATCAAACAGGTCATCCTTCAACCTAGACCCCACGAGGACTATCTTCACGATGAAGCGAAGCGATTTAGCCCACGTTGGCAGCTTCTCCAGCGGCCCTGCCAGAAATAGATGCTCGAGGAGCGGAGGAGGAGAGGACAAGGATTGCAGATCGAGAAGCTCATCGGTACCCACCGAGTGAAGGACCAGGGAGCGTAAACAGCTCATTTGTTGGATAGCATCACACACATCCTTCCCATTTCCTCTCCTGATGCATCGAACGCCCAATTTCCTCAGCTGCGTCAAATCCTGCAGCTCCTTCAGCACGTCATCGTGGCCAACGTCGAACAGAGCCAGCTTCACCAGGCGTGTCAATCGCCTGACACCACGGGGAGCACTCACGCCCTGCAGGGCCGCTAATTCGTACCATGCTGCATGCGTGATGTCTCTCGATGTCCGACCAGGCGGGGTCGGACAGGAGACATGTAGAGAGTGAAGACGGTGGAGATTGGTGACCTCGTCCGGCAGTGTTGTGATCTGGGTGCCTCGGAGGTCCAGCGTTTCCAGGTTGAGGAGCTTGCCCATTGACTTTGGTAGACTATCCAGATTAGTGTCTCTCAGGCTCAGGTACCTGAGAAGACGGCAGGAATCGATCTGGCCTGAAAGCCTGCTGACCTTGGTGCCCTCCAGATCCAACATTCTCAGCATCACGAATTTGTTAGGGAGGTCAAGAGAGGGGAATAGAATTGGAGTCTGATCTCCAATTGCAATGATGAGGGAGCGGAGGCTGGAGCCGCAGTCGTCGCGCTGCAGCAGAGACGCCATACCCTCATATATTTGACTGCTGCCACGAAGTGACAGGCGCCGGATCTTGCGAGACGGTGGCACTGGTGATGCCAGATCATGCTGGTTGTTGTTTCCATCGTGCCGCTCCTCAAGGAGTCTGTAGGCGCTCTGCTCCGTACACTTGAATTTGAGGATCTCATGCATGAAGCCATGAACGCGACAAATTTTGGTGGTGCCTCCGGGCGGATCCGACTCCGACACTTGAACCATGCTCCGGTCGGCGAGCTCTTTGAGGTAGTCCCTGGCAACCTCCTCCTGCGTCTTGCCCTCAACGCTCTGGACGAATCCCTCGGCGATCCATATCCTCATCAGCCTCTTCTGTTTGATCACCTGGAAGGCGCAAAAGCACAAGATACAGGGTTTGAGATGCGCTGGTAGATCATCGTAGCCAAGTGACAGGATCCTCTGCACGCTTGCGAGCCGGCTGTTGCTCTGGAGCTCCGGGATGAGGCTACAGTGAAATCTGTTCCATTCGTACGGGATCTGAGGTTTGTTTTTCAAAAGACCACCCACCGTCTCGATGGCAAGCGGCAGCCCCGCACAGCGCTTGACGATGCGCTCGGCTACGTCCGTCAGCTCCTCCGGGCAGGCGAACTCAGGGTTGGCTCGGAAGGCCCTCCTGCGAAAGAGCTTCCACGCCTCATGATATTCCAGATCCGGCAGCTGATACAGATGGTTGGCGTAAACACAACCGCCGATGTCGTAAGAGGCGATGTTCTGAAGCTGCGAGGTTACCATCACCCTGCTGCCATTGTTGGTATTCGGAAATGCGCCTGCGATGCGTTCCCAGACACTCGGCTCCCTGACATCGTCGAGAATTATCATGTACTTCTTGTCGCGGAGGAATCGTTTGAGCTGGTTCGCCAGCTGCAGCTCGGCCATGGACCCCAGCCCTTGGGGAAGGTCCTTCCGGTCATGCTGGAGCTGGCGTATGAGGTTGCGGAGGAGCACCCAGTAATCGGACTGCTGGGGGACGTCGATCCAAGCGCGGTATTTGAACGTCTCCTTCACCCCTTCGTCCTCGAACAGGTTCCAGGCCACGGTGGTCTTACCCGAGCCACCCAGGCCGACCACAGAGATGACAGTGAGCTGGCCGTCGCCTCCAAGCAGCAACTGCATCAGCTTGCTCCTCCTCTCTTCCATGCCAACGAGCTGGTCCTCGTCGACGCAGGGAGCGGCCGATCGGGCATCATTTCTCCCGTGCAAAGATTCTTGCCGGGTCGATGAGCCCGGCAGCGTCTGGTACCTTGACCTTATCTGGTGCAGACGCTCCGCCTTGGCTTTGATCTTCTTGATCTCCTTGGCAATTTGATAGCGCCGCAGTAGCGTCTTCAGGTAGTGGATACCTTCATCCAAGAAACAGATGCACCCGTCTTCCTTCTTTGGGCGAGACTCCTTGGCAATGTGGAGCCTGAAGCTATCGATGCAGTCCTCAGTGTCGTAAGCCAGCTCTCTCACCTCGTCCACGCAGTTCTTGACTATGCTTGCTTCGCCCGTCGTCAGGAAGTTCTGCATGCCAATCAGCTCATGCTCGATGTCCTCTACTTCTGCCCGCAAGCCTCCCAGCAGATCAGCTTCTTCTGATAGCATTGTCGCCACCTTCCGGAGAAGCAAGTTCATTGCTATATCTGCCATCCTCCTCTTCTTTTTCTCCTCTCTTTCTCTTTCTCTTTCTCTCACTCTCCCTCTTCCCCCCTAGCTCTAGATCTGCAATAATGCTTCATAAAAAAGGCTGGCCCGGTAGCTTTGTCCTGTCCACTTTTTTTTTTAATTTTTTTCTTGACTCTACTGTTGACCCCCAAGCGAGGTTAATCACGTCGGCTTAAAATATTTATGCACGTGAATGAGCATCGACAAATGGTTCGTACATATTTGTTACCGGATGCAACAAGATCAAATTGATAAACAAAAAAAATATTTGTATAGATCTCTATGATCTATGATCGTAGAGGAGCCCTCTTTGTCATCCATAATTGTATAGAAATGGTAGAGGAGTGTATTTAACTTTTTTTTTTTCATCCATTGACTCTCAGTTCTTCAACATAAAGTAGAGTAGTTTGGTAGCTCACAAGTTTCATAACCTCAAGATCACAAGTTCAAATTCTATTTTTTATAATTTTTTTATTAAAAAATTATATTTTTAGGTGTAATTCTATTACTTAGTAATTAATGATCATTTTTTTTCTTTATTAGGGGTAGGCAAAGAAGGGGAAAGATAAAACTACTATACTAACTACTAAAATTTGATTTTCTCAATTGGATGCAATGGGTTCGGGCTGTATCCTCCATGCGAAAGAATGATGGATCTTGTTTTGCAACTTCGCCCATCGGATCACGCTTCGTACAGCTCTTAAAACAATTCAAACCTTCCATTCATCATCCACACAGATCTTGAAGCAATATTTGCGAGATGCAACAGTTGATTCGCACAGAACGGTGAACCACCGGCCTATTTTTTTGGTAGAGATGAAATTTTGGGAAGACTTTATCCATCATGGAGCGCTGGCAGAAAATGAAGGATAACCGTTGTCAGAAAAAATTTTTGTATAGGCTCAGTCTATAATAAATATTATAAATTAAAAATTATATTTTGATTGATAGATGGTTGAGAGTTGAGTTGAGATTATAATTAATAAAATAATTAATAAAATTAATGAGATAATCAATGAAATGTAATTTAACTTCTAACCATCTATCAACCATAACTCTAATCTTTATTTTTATTAGCTTAATTTACAATATTTACTGTAGACTGGGCCTACACAAAAATTTCTCCCATGGCTTCCACACAAGGCTGGACCCCGGTTAGACCAGTCAATAGCACAGCCAACCAAAAGAGACAAGTCATGGATCATCCTAACCATTTTTTATTTTTTTGGACGGCATAATTAGACGGCTTTTGCATACATACGACCACTAATGCCAGTATAAATTACAGCATTTACTTGAGAGGAAACTGTCGGAACCGACCCTTAAACAATAAAGCCTAAATGATTTCCCACGTCGAAGTAGAAGGCTATTCAGTCCAAATAATTGAGAGGAAACCGCCGTACTGTTCACTTTTTTAAACATATGCTTGGCCTTAGTCCAACATAGAAATCATGCTTTGGATGTCCTATACGGTGGAATCCGCCCAAGTGGATGAATGGATTCGATAATCAACTGGTCATAGGTCTCGAATTTTACTTTAAAACAACGCAGGAAGACTTGAGGGCCTTGACTGGACAAATAAGAATCTTCAAAGCTCCCCCTCACTTTCGCTCTGGAAACAGTGACATCATAGAGGTGACACCCTTTTTTTTTTTTTCCAGTAAGCAATGAAACTGTGAGCTATATTAAACTGAAAAACCTGGGATCGTGTGATGCACCCTGCATGCATTATTAGACCACTTCCAGTCCTCTTTTTTCTCTTTTTTTTTTTTCTTTTTTCCCGTGACTCTACAGTTGATTTCTTGACTCTACTGTTGACCCTGACGCGAGGTTAATTGCGTCGGCTCAAAATATCAATACACGTGGATGAATATCCTCCAAATGGGTTCGGTTGTATCTTTCGCGCGAAAGAACGGTGGATCTTCCTTCGCGACGCAGCCCACGGGATCACGCTTCACACAGCTCTCAAAGCAGTCCGAATCTTCCATTAATTATCCACGTAGATCACGAAGTAACCGTTGCGCCATCCAACGGTCGGTTCGTGCGGAGGAGGGTGAATCCTTTTGCACAAAAGATACAACCCAGCCCTTGATCCAATTGCTTCAGTCCACGCGGAACCTCGGCCTATTTTTTGGTGGCGCGTGCGGGCGAAGGTGGCAATAAGTCATCGTCGCCACGACAAGACCTTACCCACCACTAATAATTCACAGAAAAAAGACGAAATCTTAGGAAGGCTTGGCCCATCACCGAGTGCCGGCAGAAAAGGAAGCATGGCGTTTGTAAGGCGTCCCCATGCGCCGGGCTGGACCCCGCTGGACTATTCACTGCCACAGCCAGCCAGGAGACAAGTCATGATTGTTACGGAGATTATCCGATATCCAATCCAAACTCTTCTTCGCGTGACGTCGTCGAGCATCCGTTGATGGTCCAATAAGATCTGATCATCTTTTTTCTACCAAAAAAAGATCACATCATCTTTCGAGGTAAGATGATACTACGAGATCAATTTCTATCCGATATTCATCTCGGTCGATTGTCAATCTCGAATCAGAACCTAACCGACAATGCCCGGCAACTCATATGGGTGTTCCCAGAAGGAACCTCACCTCAAGTTTCTAGCTCACTCAATCGTCCACACAATCTCTAAGATTCTCCAACAATCTCAGTAGCGTAGGCACAACTCATGATCAACACCCACGACAAACAATTCAAATCATAGGATAATGGATTGTTGGGATAAATTTTTGGCTCACAACTGACTAAGTTCGGCCAACTAAATTCAACATGCAATCGAGGATCTTGAATACTATTTGACTGACGACTTCCTCGGTGTTTTACAGACTATCTTGATTCAGAAAAAATAGAGATCGAACAATAATTATTTGGTACGGGTATTAACTACCCACAATCATAGGGTCGTGGGATGAAATAATCGCCAACTAATGATCTACACTCGGTTGTAACAATGATTAATGAAGTAACTGCCCACTAAAGGTAATAACTTCCACATCTTGAATCCTAAGAGGCAGAAGTTATACAGTAATAGTATTCTCTACCCTATATAAAGTGGTAAGCAAAAGGATTTGAGTAAGATTTTTCTGACTACTAAATTCTTTGTTCTCGTGTTTTGGTCCTCTACACTATTTTCTATCTTCGGCTGACTTTAGCATCGGAAAATCCTCCATTGGACAATTTCTAGTAAGTGAACTTAATTTTATAGATTTTTCGCTATCCAACAACTAGGCACAACACTTCGGC
Organism: Elaeis guineensis; assembly: GCF_000442705.2. Taxonomy (NCBI): domain Eukaryota; kingdom Viridiplantae; phylum Streptophyta; class Magnoliopsida; order Arecales; family Arecaceae; genus Elaeis; species Elaeis guineensis. The sequence goes on along the minus strand of NC_026005.2, from coordinate 11,841,004 downwards.
TCACAGCCGACCATCTTGTTGGAGATTTGTGACAACAGTTTGACGTGCCAGAAAGAAAGAGAGAAAATCCCTTAGAAGGAAGAACCATGGCCAAAACAAGAGCTCATAACACATCCACAAGCTCTGCTAGATGCTCTTTATGTCATCGTGGAGAACCTCCGATACAACATGCAGAGCCAGTGCTTAACAATCGATGGTCACAGTAGACCAACAGCAGTTCACCACCCTAGTGCAGCAGATCAAGACTTTGACAGAGGCTGTCCACAGTCTATAGCAAATTATAGAAAAGTGACCACAATAGCAGCAACCTCCATCACCGCAATGCCAACCCACCTGGCATCCACATCGTGCCATCTTCGAGGAGCGACGATCTTCTCGATAAAATTTGAGGAAGGAAAAGCAATATCGCTCTCCCTTAGCTCATTCAGGGAAGACTCCACTTTTGGATATTTTCGATATCATGATGAGTCCTGACGATGATTAGATGACTATGATCAAAATTTTGGATGGTACTGAAATTCTTCGAATTTGGAACGTCAAGAATCTATGCATACATTATTAGTAGGTCCCCGTAACAAATCATATTATGCAAATACTTTATATTTTATAGTATTGTTCCAATAGGTTGTCAGCAATGAATATTGACTAATAGAAAATCAACTATTCGGTAATTGATCGAATAACATGACCGACTGACACCCGATCACAAAAGTATTATCGGCTGACACCTGATAAAATAATGGTTGGCTTGCACCCGATCGGCAAGAGACCCAATATAGCTAATAAAAGTTACAAAAAAAAAAGTACGGCTCAAAATATTTCAACATCCGACTTTGTTATACCAACAAGATTACTTGGTCAAGTTTCAACTATCTACCGATGAAGGGGCTAATCTTTCGAAGACGCCACATGGCCATATGGCAAGCCGAAAACAACAACAATGACGGGACTAACCCTTCAGAGATCCTATATGGCCACTTGATACTCCTCATCCATAAATGAGTCAAATAGAGGCCGATGATGAAGATATTGAATTGGCAAGATTTACTATCGAGGTTCGACTTCCAATCTACTTCGGATCTTCTTTGGATGCTTTGATTTTTAATTTATTTTAGATATTTCAAATATTTTGACTTCTTATTAATTACTTTTATTCGGAGGATGAAACAGCTTCAGAAGTGGGGGGCATATGATATGATATATAAATCAGCCTCTCTATTATTGATCGATACGTGGCTAACTTAAATGCTTCGTGAATCATTATTCTGCTGGCATAATCTTCCGTAATTATTATAAAAGGTCACTTTGAGCACCCACAGTAATAACTTCGGTACATTCTACGAAATGATGGAGCTTCCACACATCCTGTAATACGACAAAATGATTTCATGCTCCACAAGATGACAAAATTGCCAAGCATCTTTCTTCGAGATAGCAATAAATAAAGTTTGCCAAAGGAAGGAACTCGAAATTAGGCACAAAGTTCAAAATTTTGATTAACTCCCTCCATCTAATATCGTTTTCGCATTGGACTCGGGAGTTGGGGGACAAGTGGTGGGATAAATCTTCGGCTTACAATCGACTAAATTCAGCCGACTAAGTTTAGCTGATTAAGATCAGCCAACTAAGTTCAACAAGCAGCCAATGATCCTAAATAATATTTAGCTGATGACTTCCTCGGTGTCTCGATATTTTACCAACTATCTTAATCTCGAAAAAATAGAGGTCGAGCAATAGTTATTCGGCACAGATGTTAACTACCCACGATTATGGGATCGTGGGATGTAATACGCCCACTAATGATCCACTACTTGATTTTAACGACAGTTAATGAAGTAACTGCCCACTAAAGGCAATAACTCCCATATCCCGAATTCTAAGGGGCAGAAATTACATAGGAATAACATTCTCTTCTCTATAAAAAGTGATAAGCAGGGGGATTAGAGTAAGATTTTTCTGACTACTAAACACTCTGCTCTTATGTTTTGGTCCTCTATATTGTTTCTTATCTACAGCTAACTTTAGCATGGAAGGATCCTTCGTCGGACAACTTCCAGCAAACAGACTTGATTTTGTAGGTTTTTCACTATCCAACAACTAGGCGCAATACCTCAGCTCGCAGTCGACCATCTCGCCGAAGATTTGCGGCAACATGGACAAATCTCAATGGCCTATCATGTCGTGGTCTTGTAGATCCTGACAACCTACCAAGTTTCTATGTAACAACCTACAGCATCATCTTAATATAAAAGACGTAAGTAGGGAACCCTCAGGTAAGACTTGACTCCTGATAGAAAAGGTTAGTGCTCTCACCCTCATACACCTTTCTTCCTCCTTCAACTATTCTCTAGGCTCCAACTGACTTAGGCATTGAAGAATCTCCTACTGGACACACTCCGGCAAGTGGGTTTTCTTATAGGTCCCCAGTGTGGAGGGCAGCTCGCATCCCCAAGCACACCCGACTGACCTCCCGATGTGGCACCATCGAAGCTCAGTGCCAACAGACTGGTGTGTCGGGAAGAAAAAGATAGCAAATCCACTTTGAATAAGAAAATAACGAGAATGAGAGTGCAGAATGCTTTGGCCAACTCTAATCAGCATTCCATCTGATTGTGGTGGTGGACTAGCAGCAATTCGCCACACTGCTACGATAAGTTCAAACCTTGACGACCATCATCCAAGGCCTCCAGCAGATGGCAAAGCAACAATCATAGCTTGAGGAGCAAGCCCTTTCTACCATCCATCCCACCACAACTGTCGATCTCAGTCTACTCGATGGTCTCATCACCCAGATCCTCTGGCCTGACGAGCCTCTCCTCGGCATCAAAGTTTCAAGTGAGAGAAGCATCAATGGTCCCCATTCGGATCGTCTGACGTAGACTTAACTCCGGATATGATATTATAGTGATTCTCATCAACTGGCACTACAACAAAAATAGTTTATAGCGATAAAATTATTTTAGTAATAGTCAAAAAAGAGTGTTACTATAAATACTCTTTAATGATGATTTTAAAAATATCATAAAAGATATATATTATTGTAGCACTTGATTAGGAATGTTAATAAAAGTTATTATATAGCGACATAATCTTATAAATATCATAAAAAAATATATTCTATTTTAATAATTTAAAAATTATAATAAAAATCTATAATATTATAATAATTATTTATAGATATTTTTAAAATTTATAATGTTATGATATTATCATGTAAAAATAATATTTTATAGTTAAATAAAATCAAATTGATAATATTTTTAATTCTATTATTGAATATTAATTATTTATCATAATATTATAAAAATAATATTCTATAGTTAAATTAAATCTAATTAGTAACATTTATGATTATATTATTGGATATTAATTATTTATCAATGAAATAAATTTTATGCTCTATATATCATTATATAGCTAATAAATTTTATTATTAATTATTTATGAATTATTTTTATGATAAATTAGCATCATTGCAAATTAATTGGTATTTTTATTGATGATAATATTTAATTATTAAATAGATATTTAAATTTTATAAAAAATATTTATATATTTAATAAATTTTAAAATTAATATAATTTTAACTATATGAGGTAAGATAGTTTAATAATTAAAATAAAATAAATCTTGATATGAAATCTACTATCAATATTGAGTGCACAATATTACAACCAAGTAATGATCTATGATGTAATTACTAAAAAATTTATATAAAAATAAATTTAACAAAAAATTGAATATAATCTAATCTAATTTATATTAAAATATATATATATATATAATTTATGAATAACTTATATAAATTATATAATATAAAGTTTAAAAGATTATATATTAAATATCATTATTTTTTTAGTTACAATATAAATAGAAGATTCATGAATTATCTATTTTTAAAGAATATTAAAAAAATATTTATGATTATAGAAATATGTTAAAATTATCTATTTTTAAAATATTTTAACATATGCATCACCATTCCACCTCCCGAACCGATATTATTTATTGAATTTTTCTTATTAATCAACTTTTTCCCCTCAACAATTACTCCAGAAGCGTTATCAAGTATTGGTTGCCCAATCCATAATCACAACTTATGAGTATAGAATTTATTAACAATATTAAAAATAATGCTACCAAAAAAAATAATATTAAAAATTAAAGATGATGACATTCCGGTGAGATTGAGGTGAGGTTCACACTCTGGCAACAATGAAAAAAATATTTGATATTATTGGGCTAAGTGATAGGATATAATTCAACATCATTATCATCTATGATCTTTTTTTTGTTATTTTTAGTTAAGACTATACTATCATTTTAGGATTTGAACTTCTAAGCAATGTTCATTTTAGAACATTAACTCTTCGAAATATAAAAAATAATAAATTTTTTTTAAAAAAATTTAGATAAGAATGGAGCGTTAACAGTGTTAGGATTCATTAACAGAATAGATCACGGAGCATTCAGATTACTCTCTTTATATCTGATGTAGCATATCTTATTCTTAATTTTTTTCAATCTTTTTGCTGATTTTTTAATATTTTTTTAATTTTTTTAATTTTTTTTATTTTTTACGTTCCTAGGAGTCGCAATCAGATGGGAGGTTTGGGACAGCCAAAAAAAAAAAACAAGAGGCGGGGTTTTGCCTTTATTTTTTAATATTTTTTTTATCTTTTATTTTTTTCGTTTTCAAGAGCCGCAATCTAAGAGTTGAGATTTTATATTAATTTTTTTAAAATTTTTTTATTTATTTTTATTTTTTCTATCCTCATGATCTTCAATCGGGAGGGAGGCCTGGAGTGGCCGAATACGGAAGCCAAGACAATGGCTTTGGTTTTATATTGGGACTCGTATGCAAGTCATGTAACCCAGTTAGCGCTCTCGAGGAATCTGACTTTTTTTTATCTATGGCAACTTACGTGAAAGTGTAGTGCTGTGGCAAATCTCAGACAGAAATGTAAAAATCTAATCTCTAACTTTTCAGTTCATCATTTCATCAATAGTTACTATCCTATCAAGTACAAGTTGTCAATGAGAGGATAAATGGAAAAGTTAAATATTATCGATGCGTTATTTTGCACGATATTTTTTTTTAATTTATTTTTTTTGAATAATATTCAAACATAATCTTGTATAATTTTGTGTCTTATGGTAGCTACTTCATGCGTATGGAAAATAAAAGATGGGGGAAATATTTTATTCAATAGAGGCCATCATTTATTTTAAGAAGTATAAGGGGTTTTCTGTTAAACATGCCACCCATTAACCGCCATCGCATAGGTATAGCTGCTAGGTAAAGGCTTGTGTCACAGGACTGAAGCCTTGGACACGGACGCAGGCGGCACCGTGCCATGCCTTGCTGCGCTGTGGGGCTCGGCGCAGCATTGTGCGCAGGGAGGGCGCATATCTTCGGGACGGCACACCGAAGGAGCACGCGACATGGCGATGATGCACGGCATGGGCGCGCAGGCTAGGCGCACCTCGGCTTGGGTTCGGCCGGAAGGACTCGGCTCTGTCTGCGGGCATGGGCGTGGCATAGCTCGGGCACGGGCGCGGCACAGCTCGGGCACAGGCGCGGCACTGCATGGACGCAGGCGCAGCACTACTTGCGGGCGCGGATGTGATTGCTCGGGCAGGACACAGCTCAGCGCGGGGGCACGTGCACAGGAGCCATGTGCGTAGAAAGCGGAGTGCGCGCGGAAATAGCGGAGTCCAGCTGGGGCACGGCGCGGGCGACGTGCGCAGGAGACGTGCGCGCGCAGAAAGCGGAGGCGTGCGCGCGCAAGTCGGAGGTGCGCGCGGTCGGCACACGCGCACGCCAGGCTGCGGTTGCTGGCGGTTCCTTGCAGTTCCGGGACGTGGCTGACCGGGACTCGCAGTTGCTGGTGGTTGGGCGGTTCGGCCAACTACCCAGTAAAGTGGGCGCGCTACCAGGGAGTGGGCGCACGCTGCCAGGAAAGTGGACGAGTGGCCCACGACCAGAGATGCTATATAGGCCTGTCGGCCAAGGCTGAGGGAGAGAGCCGAGAGAGGAAAAATCAGCCAAGGAAGGGTGTTTCCATAGGCTGTGAGAGAGCATTCTGTGTAACCTGGGAGGGTTTTGAGTGCTTTGTACACCAAGGTGAGAGGGTGAGAGACCTCTTGCATGAGGCAGGTGTGTCCTTTGTACTTTTGAGAAGAAAAGTAAGAAAAGGTTGGGGGTTTTTCCCTGTAAACACTTGTGTCTCATACCTTGGGGTGTTGGCTGGCTAGTGGAGTTAGCGCCATCACGGAAGCAATTTTGGAAGCTGAAAGTTGCCCCGTGACAGTTGGTATCAGAGCAGGTTGCCTGAACAATGGCTGGTGGATCCGGTTTGGATGCTGTTCGAGACCGGGTAACAATCATCGAGCAGGTACTCGGTGAAGTCTCAGAGGAGTTGGAACGCCCGGTGATATCCAAATTGGATGAGCTCGAGGAAAGGCTGAGCGCACTTAAATCTCGGTTCGAAGAAGTAAGTGCCGTTCTAGCCTCTCGTGTTAGCATTGCAGAGAGCGAAATGGGAGTGCTCAAGACAGCATTCTGCAGCCCGGGTGCCATTGCTGCAGAACCATCCCGCTCAATGAAGGCACCGGAGCCAAAGGCCTTCGAGGGGGAGCGCGATGCTAAGGCCATCGAGAATTTTCTATGGGACATGGAGCAGTACTTCGTTGCTGCAAGAGTCCCTGATAAAGAGAAGGTAACTCTTACTAGCATGTATCTAACCAAAGATGCAAAGTTATGGTGGCACACCAGGTTAGACGATGATGCTAGTGCGGGCAAACCGAAGATCGAGGCTTGGGAGACCCTTAAGAAAGAACTGAAGGACCAGTTCCTACCCTGCAATACTTCATGGTTGGCACGGGAATCCTTGAAAAAGCTGCAACATGTGGGCTCGGTGAGGAGCTATGTCAAAGAATTCAGCTCGTTGATGCTAGACATCCGCAACATGTCGGACGAGGACAGACTATTTAATTTCCTGTCTGGCTTGCAACCGTGGGCGCAGATGGAACTCCGGAGGCAAGACGTGATAGACTTGCCCTCGGCCATGGCTGCAGCGGATGGCTTGGTTGATTTTCGCATCAGTCGGCCTGTAGAGGATACAGAAGGGACTAGCAAGCCCAAGTCCAAAGGCAGGAAGCCAGCTGCCCAGAAGAAATCCAAAGGCCGAGAGGATGGCCAAAGCATTGGCAAGGCTAGCGCACAAGAGAAAGGTAAAACCAGTACTTTCTCTGGTTGTTTTATATGTGGTGGACCTCACAGGGCAAAGGACTGCCCGAAGAAGGAAAGACTCAATGCCGTGGTAGAGGAGGGTGGCCGAGGTGATGAAGCCAGCCCCTCACGCATCAATCCACTCCAACTCGTCAACGCCATGCGAGCGGAGAGGAGCATACCATCCGGCCTGATGTACATGAAGGTCAGGCTTGGCGGAAAGGAGATGTTGGCCATGGCGGACACAGGTGCAACACACAACTTCATGATCGAGCGGATTGCGCATGTACTCGGGCTGAAGGTGACCAAGAGCAGCAGCAAGATCAAAGCTGTGAACTCTGCGGCTCGTGATGTTGCTGGGATAGCTGCTAGCATCCAGGTATCCCTTGGGTCTTGGACTAGTATCTTCGGTTTCACCATTGTTACATTGGATGATTTTGATATCATCCTGGGTCTTGAGTTCTTTGTGCAAGCAAAGGCAGCTTTGCTGCCTCATCTGGGTGGGCTCATGTTGCTGCACGAAGAATACCCTTGCTTCATCTCGAGTGTGGCTAACCCTCCAGCAAAGAATAGAGGAACATCTGGTGCGATGTTGTCAGCCTTGCAGGTAAAGCATGGGCTGAGACGAGGTGAAGCTACCTTCCTGGTGGCCTTGGTAGAAATGAAGGAAGGAGTCATGGCGGAAGTTTCCAATGAAGTGGCTGACCTGCTGCAGAAGTATGCAGACCTCATGCCAGCCGAACTGCCAAAGGAACTTCCACCAAGGAGAACAACTGACCACAAGATTGAGTTGGTGCCGGGAGTGAAGGCACCAGCCCAAGCGCCCTATCGCATGAGTCCTTTGGAGCTGGGGGAGCTGCGCAAGCAATTGACTGAGTTGCTGGATGCCGGCATGATCCAGCCTTCCAAAGCACCTTATGGAGCCCCGGTGCTGTTTCAAAGGAAGAAGGACGGTTCGCTGCGCATGTGCATAGATTATAGGGCCCTGAACAAGGTAACGGTGAAGAATAAATACCCAATCCCCCTTGCGGCTGACCTCTTTGACAGATTGGCCAAGGCAACATTCTTCACCAAGCTGGACCTGCGCTCCGGATATTGGCAGGTTCGCATCGAGGAAGGCGTGGTCGGGAGTTCCAGGTTGGGGATCAGGTATTGCTGAAGCTGACTCCCCAGATTTGGAAGAAAATCAGTAGCAAGACGGTGCATCAGGGTCTAGTTCCCAAGTACGATGGGCCATTTGAGATCGTCAAGAAGGTTGGTGCAGTGGCATACCGATTACAGCTGCCCGCCAGATTGAAGATTCATCCGACTTTCCATGTGAGCTTCTTGAAGCCATTTTACCAAGACGGTGGTGAAGGAGTGCCTTCACGGCGACAAATGAAGCGTGCCCCTCCGACAGTCAGAACGGAGTACACACGCGAGGTGGAGAAAATACTTGATCGCCGGGTCTTGGGGCAAAGCAAGAAGAATAGGAGGGTGGAGTACTTGGTGAAGTGGAGCGGAGTTCCAGACAATGAGACCAGCTGGGAGAAGGAGACTTCCCTCTGGCAATTCGAGCAGCAGGTACATGAGTTTTTAGCTTCCCGGCCAACAGGGACGTTGGCTTCATCAAGTGGGGGAGGTTTGTCACAGGGCTGAAGCCTTGGACACGGGCTTGGCACGGGCGCAGGCGGCACCGTGCCATGCCTTGCTGCGCGGTGGGGCTCGGCGCAGCATTGTGCACAGGGAGGGCGCACATCTTCGGGATGGCACACCGAAGGAGTGCGCGACATGGCGATGATGCGCGGCATGGGCGTGCAGGCTAGGCGCACCTCGGCCTGGGTTCGGTCGGAAGGACTTGGCTCTGTCTGCAGGCATGGGCGTGGCACAGCTCGGGCACAGGCGCGGCACTGCATGGACGCAGGCGCGGCACTGCTTGCGGGCGCGGATATGATTGCTCGAGCAGGGCACAGCTCAGTGCGGGGGCACTTGCGCAGGAGCCATGCGTGCAGAAAGCGGAGTGCGCACGGAAATAGCGGAGTCCAGCTGGGGCACTGCGCGGGCGACGTGCACAGGAGACGTGCGCCGCAGAAAGCGGAGGCGTGCGCGCGCAAGTCGGAGGTGCGCGTGGTCGGCACGCGCGCACGCCAGGCTACGGTTGCTGGCGGTTCCTTGCAGTTCTGGGGCGTGGCTGACCGGGACTCGCAGTTGCTGGTGGTTGGGCGGTTCGGCCAACTACCCAGCAAAGTGGGCGCGCTACCAGGGAGTGGGCGCGCGCTGCCAGGAAAGTGGGCGAGTGGCCCACGGCCAGAGATGCTATATAGGCCTGTCGGCCAAGGCTGAGGGAGGGAGCCGAGAGAGGGAAAATCAGCCAAGGAAGGGTGTTTCCATAGGCTGTGAGAGAGCATTCTGTGTAACCTGGGAGGATTTTGAGTGCTTTGTACACCAAGGTGAGAGGGTGAGAGACCTCTTGCATGAGGCAGGTGTGTCCTTTGTACTTTTGAGAAGAAAAGTAAGAAAAGGTTGGAGGTTTTTCCCTGTAAACACTTGTGTCTCATACCTTGGAGTGTTGGCTGGCTAGTGGAGTTAGCGCCATCACGGAAGCAATTTTGGAAGCTGAAAATTGCCCCGTGACAGTTTGCATTAGAGGTCCTGCACGTCAAAAAATCCCAACCAAGTCCCGAGCAAATGGATTCGATTTAAACCCCAACAAAGTCCCCAGCAAAACCCTAATGGAGGAGGAAGCGGCGATCCTGGGGAGCGATCTGGAGGAACTCTCCGCCTCCGCCGTACTTGAGAGGAAACTGTCGGAACCGACCCTTAAACAACAAAGCCTAAATGATTTCCCACGTAGAAGTAGAAGGCTATTCAGTCCAAATAATTGAGAGGAAACCGCCGTACTGTTCACTTTTTTAAACATATGCTTGGCCTTAGTCCAACATAGAAATCATGCTTTGGATATCCTATACGGTGGAATCCGCCCAAGTGGATGAATGGATTCGATAATCAACTGGTCATAGGTCTCGAATTTTACTTTAAAACAACGCAGGAAGACTTGAGGGCCTTGACTGGACAAATAAGAATCTTCAAAGCTCCCCCTCACTTTCGCTCTGGAAACAGTGACATCATAGAGGTGACACCCTTTTTTTTTTTTTCCAGTAAGCAATGAAACTGTGAGCTATATTAAACTGAAAAACCTGGGATCGTGTGATGCACCCTGCATGCATTATTAGACCACTTCCAGTCCTCTTTTTTCTCTTTTTTTTTTTTCTTTTTTCCCGTGACTCTACAGTTGATTTCTTGACTCTACTGTTGACCCTGACGCGAGGTTAATTGCGTCGGCTCAAAATATCAATACACGTGGATGAATATCCTCCAAATGGGTTCGGTTGTATCTTTCGCGCGAAAGAACGGTGGATCTTCCTTCGCGACGCAGCCCACGGGATCACGCTTCACACAGCTCTCAAAGCAGTCCGAATCTTCCATTAATTATCCACGTAGATCACGAAGTAACCGTTGCGCCATCCAACGGTCGGTTCGTGCGGAGGAGGGTGAATCCTTTTGCACAAAAGATACAACCCAGCCCTTGATCCAATTGCTTCAGTCCACGCGGAACCTCGGCCTATTTTTTGGTGGCGCGTGCGGGCGAAGGTGGCAATAAGTCATCGTCGCCACGACAAGACCTTACCCACCACTAATAATTCACAGAAAAAAGACGAAATCTTAGGAAGGCTTGGCCCATCACCGAGTGCCGGCAGAAAAGGAAGCATGGCGTTTGTAAGGCGTCCACACGCGCCGGGCTGGACCCCGCTGGACTATTCAATGCCACGGCCAGCCAAGAGACGAGTCATGATTGTTACGGAGATTATCCGATATCCAATCCAAACTCTGCTTCGCATGACGTCGTCGAGCATCCGTTGATGGTCCAATAAGATCAGATCATCTTTTTTCTACCAAAAAAAGATCACATCATCTTTCGAGATAAGATGATACTACGAGATCAATCTCTATCTGATATTCATCTCGAATCAGAACCTAACCGATAATGCCCGGCAACTCATATGGGTGTTCCCAGAAGGAACCTCACCTCAAGTTTCTAGCTCACTCAATCATCCACGCAATCTCTGAGATTCTCCAACAATCTCAGTAGCACAGGCACAACCCATGATCAACACCCATGATAAATAATTCAAATCATAAGATAATGGATTGTTGGGATAAATTTTTGACTCACGATCGACTAAGTTCAGCCAACTAAATTCCATATGCAATCGAGGATCTTGAATACTATTTGACTGACGATTTTCTCGGTGTTTTACCGACTATCTTGATTCAAAAAAAATAGAGATCGAACAATAGTTATTTGGTGCAGGTATTAACTACCCACAATCATAGGATCGTGGGATGAAATAATCGCCAACTAATGATCCACACTCGGTTGTAACAATGATTAATGAAGTAACTGTCCACTAAAGGTAATAATTTCCACATCTTGAATCCTAAGAGGCAGAAGTTATACAGTAATGATATTCTCTACCCTATATAAAGTGGTAAGCAAAAAGATTAGAGTAAGATTTTTCTGACTACTAAATACTTTGTTCTCGTGTTTTGGTCCTCTACATTGTTTTCTATCTTCGGCTGACTTTAGCATCGGAAAATTTTCTATTGGACAATTTCTAGTAAGTGAACTTAATTTTATAGATTTTTCGCTATCCAACAATTAAGCACAATACTTTGGCTCACAGCCGACCATCTTACTGGATATTTGTGACAACAGTTTAACGTGCCAGAAAAGAAAAGAGAAAATCCCTTAGAAGAAAGAACCATGGCCAAAACAAGAGCTCATAACACATCCACAAGCTCTGCTAGATGCTCTTTATGTCATCGTGGAGAACCTCCGATACAACATGCAGAGCCAGTGCTTAACAATCGATGGTCACAGCAAACCAACAGCAGTTCACCACCCTAGTGCAGCAGATCAAGACTTTGACAGAGGCTGTCCACAGTCTATAGCAAATTATAGAAAAATGACCACAATAGCAGCAACCTCCATCACCGCAATGCCAACCCACCTAGCACCCACATCGTGCCATTTTCGAGGAGCGACGATCTTCTCAATAAAATTTGAGGAAGGAAAAGCGATATCGCTCTCCCTTAGCTCATTTGGGGAAGACTCCACTTTTGGATATTTTCGATATCATGATGAGTCCTGACGATGATTAGATGACTATGATCGAAAATTTAGATGGTACTGAAATTCTTCGAATTTGGAACGTCGAGAATCTACGCATACCTTATTAGTAAGTCCCCATAATAAATCATATTATGCAAATACTTTATATTTTGTAGTATTGTTCCAATAAGTTGTCAGCAATGAATATCGACTAATAAAAAATCAACTATTGGGTAATTGACCGAATAACATGACCGACTGACATCCGATAAAATAATAGTTGGCTTGCACTCGATCGGCAAGAGACCCAATATAGCTAATAAAAGTTACAAAAAAAAAAAGTATGACTCGAAATATTTCAACATCCGACTTTGTTATACCAACAAGATTACTTGGTCAAGTTTCAACTATCTACCGACGAAGGGGCTAATCTTTCGAAGACCCCACATGGCCATATGGCAAGCCGAAAACAACAACAATAACGGGACTAACCCTTTGGAGATCCTATATGGCCACTTGACACTCCTCATCCATAAATGAGTCAAATAGAGGCCGATGATGAAGACATTGAATTGGTAAGATTTACTATCGAGGTTCGACTTCCGATCTACTTCGGATCTTCTTTGGATACTTCGATTTTTAATTTATTTTAGATATTTCAGATATTTTGACTTCTTATTGATTATTTTTATCCGAAGCATGAAATAGCTTCAGAAGTGGGGGGCATATGATATGACATATAAATCAGTCTCTCTATCATTGATCGATACGTGGCTGACTTAGACGCTTCGTAAATCATTATTCTGCTGGCATGATCTTCCATAATTATTATAAAAGGTCACTTCAAGCACCCACAGCAATAACTGCGGTACATTATACGAAATGATGGAGCTGCCGCACATCCTGTAATACGACAAAATAGTTGCATGCTCCACAAGATGACAAAATTGCCAAGTATCTTTCTTCGAGATAGCAATAAATAAAGTTTGCCAAAAGAAGGAACTCAAAATTAGGCACCAAGTTCAAAATTTCGATTAACTCCCTCCATCTAATATCGTTATCGCATTGGACTCGAGAGTTGGGGGACAAGTGTTGGTATAAATCTTCGGCTTACAACCGACTAAGTTCAGCTGACTAAGTTTAGCTGATTAAGATTAGCCGACTAAGTTCAACAAGCAGCCAATGATCCTAAATAATATTTAGCTGATGACTTCCTTGGTGTCTCAGTATTTTACCAACTATCTTGATCCCGAAAAAATAGGAGTCGAGCAATAGTTATTCGGCACAGATGTTAACTACCCACGATTATGGGATTGTGGGATGTAATACGCCCACTAATGATCCACTACTCGATTTTAACGACAGTTAATGAAGTAACTACCCACTAAAGGCAATAATTCCCAAATCCTGAATTCTAAGAGGCAGAAATTACATAGGAATAACATTCTCTACTCTATAAAAAGTGATAAGCAAGAGGATTGGAGTAAGATTTTTCTGACTACTAAACACTCTGCTCTTATGTTTTGGTCCTCTATATTGTTTCTTATCTACAGCTAACTTTAGCATGGAATGATCCTTCGTCGGACAACTTCCAGCAAGCAGACTTGATTTTGTAGGTTTTTCACTATCCAACAACTAGGCGCAATACCTCAGCTCGCAGCCGACCATCTCGCCGAAGATTTGCGGCAACATGGACAAATCTCAATGGCCTATCATGTCATGGTCTTGTAGATCTTGACAACCTACCAAGTTTCTATGTAACAACCTACAGCATCATCTTAATATAAAAGACGTAAGTAGAGAACCCTCAAGTAAGACTTGACTCCTGATAGAAAAGGTTAGTGCTCTCACCCTCATACACCTTTCTTCCTCCTTCAACTATTCCCTAGGCTCCAACTGACTTAGGCATTGGAGAATCTCCCACTGGACACACTCCAGCAAGTGGATTTTCTAATAGGTCCCTAGTGTGGAGGGCAGCTTGCATCCCCAGGCACACCCGACTGACCTCCTGATGTAGCGCCATCGAAGCTCAATGCCAACAGACTGGTGTGTCAGGAAGAAAAAGATAACAAATCCAATTTGAATAAGGAAATGACGAGAATGATAGTGCAGAATGCTTCGACCAACTCTAATCAGCATTCCATCTGATTGGGGTGGTGGACTAGTAGCAATTCGCCACACTGCTACGACAAGTTCAAACCTTGACGACCATCATCCAAGGCCTCCAGCAGATGGCAAAGCAACAATCATAGCTTGAGGAGCAAGCCCTTTCCACTATCCATCCCACCACAACTGACGATCTCAGCCTACTCGATGGTCTCATCACCCAGATCCTCTGGCCTGACGAGCCTCTCCTCGGCATCAAAGTTCCAAGTGAGAGAAGCATCAATGGTCCCCATTCGGATCATATGACGTGGACTTAACTTCGGATATGATATCATAGTGATTCTCATCAACTGGCACTACAACAAAAATAGTTTATAGCGATGGAATTATTTTAGTAATAATCAAAAAAGAGTAATACTATAAATACTCTCTAATGATGATTTTAAAAATATCATAAAAGATATATATTATTATAGTATTTGATTAGGAATGTTAATAAAAGTTATTATATAGCGACATAATCTTATAAATATCATAAAAAATTATATTCTATTGTAATAATTTTAAAAATCATAATAAAAAATCTATAATATTATAATAATTATTTATAGATATTTTTAAAGTTTATAATGTTATGATATTATCATGTAAAAATAATATTTTATAGTTAAATAGAATCAAATTGATAATATTTTTAATTCTATTATTGAATATTAATTATTTATCATAATATTATAAAAATAATATTCTATAGTTAAATTAAATCTAATTAGTAATATTTATGATTATATTATTGGATATTAATTATTTATCAATGAAATAAATTTTATGCTCTATATATCATTATATAGCTAATAAATTTTATTATTAATTATTTATGAATTATTTTTATGATAAATTAGCATCATTGCAAATTAATTGATATTTTTATTGATGATAATATTTAATCATTAAATAGATATTTAAATTTTATAAAAAATATTTTATATATTTAATAAATTTTAAAATTAATATAATTTTAACTATATAAGGTAAGATAGTTTAATAATTAAAATAAAATAAATCTTGATATGAAATCCACTATCAATATTGAATGCACAATATTACAACCAAGTAATGATCTATGATGTAATTACTAAAAAAATTATATAAAAATAAATTTAACAAAAATTTGAATATAATCCAATCTAATTTATATTAAAATATATATAAAAAATTTATGAATAACTTATATAAATTATATAATATAAAGTTTAAAAGATTATATATTAAATATCATTATTTTTTTAGTTACAATATAAATAAGAAGATTCATGAATTATCTATTTTCAAAGAATATTAAAAAAATATTTATGATTATAGAAATATGTTAAAATTATCTATTTTTAAAATATTTTAAATAATAATATTTTTAAAATATTATAAAGAATAAAATAAAATAATTTTTTTAATTTTTTTTAAAAAAATAATTGATTTTTTATGAAAATAATTAATTATTAAAATTTAAATATCATAATATATTTGAAATAAATATACTTTATAATATGAATGAGATTTGAATAAGTATAATAAACTATAACTCTATATCATAAGTTAATATTATCATGATGGCTAAGTACTAGATAATTATCCAATAAATTTTACATTCAATTTCCTATAAAAGTGATTAATTAAAATTAATTGTAAGTC
Organism: Elaeis guineensis; assembly: GCF_000442705.2. NCBI lineage: Eukaryota > Viridiplantae > Streptophyta > Magnoliopsida > Arecales > Arecaceae > Elaeis > Elaeis guineensis. The sequence continues at coordinate 11,824,823 of NC_026005.2, read as the reverse complement.
TTATCAAATATAAGAGTATCATATGATTCTCTTCGATCAAGCACAAGAGTACCATAGTCAAATTTTACTTTAAGAGGATAATAATTGATTATAAATATTTATTATTAATTTATAAAATATATGTGATTATAAAAATAATTTATTTTTAAAAAATATTTAATTTTGATTGTATCTATAGCGATAATTATAATGGCATTAGCATAGACTTGCTTATACCAATGCTCATCAAAATCATGATAATAGGTGGTAATAGTTTTTAGCGATGTCATCTATTATAGCGGTTTACCAATCATTGGTATAAGTTTTATCAATATTTTTTTTATATTTTTTATGATGATTTTGATCATTATTATAGACCTCTTTTGTTATAGTGTGAACTATGATTGAAAGCTACAAGAGCTTGATCTACAACTTGCTGAGGTATAAGAAGGTCACAAAGGTTGGATGCATGGCCTTGAGTTCAACACCTATGCTCCTTTCTCCAACAGAATCATGGAAGAATGGATATCTCCTCAATTCAAGATACCATAGTTGGAGCCCTTCGATGACTCCTCTGACCCACTCAATCATTTCGAGGGCTATAAGACTCTCATGATGATTCAAGGGGTAATGGATGTCCTCCTTTATCTTGTTTCTCCAATGACTCTCAAAAAATCTGCTTGAGTATGATACTTGGGTCTACAGCCGAATATGATCCATTCTTTTGAATAATTAGAGTAGTTCATGATGCACTTCTACAGCAATAGAAGGCAACCATGGAACTCCATAGCCTCTTTTTGATCTAGTAGTGGAAAGGGGAGTCCCTGAAGGACTACAAGGCATGCTTCAACGTTGCCACCTTAGAAATCCACAATCTAAATGTAGTAGCCATGTTGGCCATGAAGTGAGGTCTATGAAGATCCAGCTGATTTTTTTTTGGACAAAAAGTTTATGAGGATCTACACCGAGCTCCTCACCTGAGCACTGAAATATGCTCAAATGGAGGATGGAGTGATCAATCAGTGAGAAGCTGAGAGAAGAAGGTCCCCTAGAAAGAAGCAAGCTTAGGAGGCGACGAGCAAAATCTGTACTGGGAAGGAAGCCTCCCGGTGATGACTAAGCCCTAGGCTGAAGAGCCCGGCCCACAAAATCAATAAGTTCGATAGCTACACCCCTCTTTCGGCCTCTACAAATAGATCCTTATGGAGATTGAGGGGCAGAAGTATTTTCAAAGGCCTCGATCGATAAAAATCCCTCTCACCACGTATGACTGTAAAAAGTACTATCTATTCTATCGAGACATTGATCAAGACATAGAGGACTGCATCCCGCTAAAGAATGAGATAGAAGCCCTGATAAGGTGCGACTATCTCAAAAAATTCGTCTGTGATCATAAGGCTTACATAGCGATTGACCAGCCAACTCGACCTTCGATCGATGAAGGGATAAGCAAGCAATCGATGGCTGGTGTAAACCACATGATCGTGAGAGCCAAAGATCCGAGAGAGCCAGGGAGCCTGAAGCACACCCTCAAGAGGCAAGGGGGCAATAATGTTATTTCTTTTTATGATGATAATATATGGAGAATTTAAACTCTCCATGATGATATTGTTATCATTTCAATGATAATAGTAAACTACTATGTAAAAAGAGTCTTGGTTGATAATGAAAGCTCCACCGATGTATTATTCTATGATGTATTCTCCTAAATGAAATTATTAATGGATCAACTAAAAAGGATGAATAGCCCCTTGGTAAGGTTCTCCGACGATTCGATGAAGATAGAGGGGGAGATAGTCCTCCTGGTCACTGCAGGATGAGACCCCACCAGGCAACTATGTGCTTGACTTTTCTCATCATCTATGTACCTTTGGCCTATAATGTGATATTGGGCCGATCTGAATTGAACATGCTAAAAGCTGTTGTGTCAACCTATCACCTACTCGTTCATTTCTTGATAAGTAATAGGGTAGGAGAAATGCAAGAAAATCAACAACTTGCTCGGTAATGATTCATGATGATGATCAAAACAAAAACAGTAAGAAACTCTACCAATCTATGGGCTAGATCTTCAAGATCTGAAAAATTGAGGTGGGCCTACCAAGCAACTAGTCTCGCTCCAGCTCTAGAGCAACAATCCCAAAAAGACTGTTCAGATCGGATTGCTCCTGACCATCGAATTCTACAATCAACTTGAGTTTTCTATGCAAGAATGCGCATATCTTTGCCACATCGGCCTTAAACATGCCATGAATCCTTACTGAGGTAATCATACATAGGCTGAACGTGGGTCCAACCTGCAAACTTGTTCGATAGAAGAAGAAGAACTTTACCTCAAAAAGACAACAAGCCATCGATGAAGAAGTGAATAAACTGTGGTCGCCAGTTGTTGGAAAATATATCCTAAAGTCAATCATTTAGGTTGTAGATGATTGTGCTACATACATGTATATGAATTATAAAATGATAAATATTATCTGGTAGATTCATTAAAAGAAATACATATTCTTAAATAGAACTCATATATTATAATGAAGTCCTTAGAATTACTTCTAAAATAATAAAAGAGGATTTATTGTGTAGTTCTTAAATCCTACTCATGACTAAATGATACAGTTATTACAAGGACCATAGTTATATCAAGTGCAGATCATTATGTGCCATATTAGTTGGTTGCTCTCATAACCAAGGCATGAGGAGACACGATATGGCATATAGATGAAATATAAGAGTACGTTTCACTGAGTGTGACCAACTTCAGAGTACTCTACTATCAAGAGTTACTCTAATGGGATATGGATATAAGTATCCCTCTGATCTAAAACTGCCTCGATGACTTATAAGCAACTCACTACACTTTGATATCGAACTATCTAAATTTTTAATTCGATGATGGAAGATTTTTGAATACGGTCAAGTACTTGTGAAGTCTGAGTGCGGTCAAGATGGGATTGACCGTTTCGAATAAAATTGAAGATGATGCATCACTGTATTTCAATTCAGTAAAACTTTGGTCAGAGTAGTCCTAGTGAGAAGTCACAAGATTTTTGAGATTGAGACATAATGTAGACTACTCATCTAGGATTAACAGTTTAATCTTAAGTCATCCTTGAGCATCGAAAGTCAAAGGAATAAATTATGCAATAACTATATCCACATAGATTCTAGAGTGTTGCTGAGCATACATTCGGCCTATCCGGATATCGGATCCTATTGCTAGATGGTTATATCGATTGGCACAAAAATTATTCTTATACTACTAGCTTAGGTTCGAACCTATGGGGTCACACACATAGAAGTACCTATCGATCAAATGGCTAATCGATGATTATGAATCATTGAAGGATCTAATTATCAACGTGATTGATAGATAATCTTATGCAAAGATTGTAATAAATTATTTACTAATGACTGATAAATTAAAAAAATAATTAATTAATAATTTAATTATTAATTAGCTCAATTTGATAGAGCAATAGAGATTGGATCAGATCTAATTAAATTAGATTCAATTAGATTTGCTTTGGATTGATTTGATCCAGTTCTAATGGATGATAGGGCTTGTTTCAATTGATCTTAAGAATGCAAATCAAATTTTGAGTTGAATAGTATTCAATTTAATTTAATTTAAATTTAATTGGATCAAATCCTATTGGATGATAGGCTTGATCGGATCAAGCCTTATTAATCAAAAGCTTCCCTGATATCCAATAAGATGAGATAAAAAAATATTTTTCAAAGATGGAGTTTTAATCTAACTAATTTTTTAATTAGATTAGGGTCTAATTAATTTTTTAATTAGACTAGGACCTAATTAGTTAGTTTATTATAACTAATTTCTAAGTTACTTAAGATTGGATCCAAGAATTAGTTAGAGTTTGATCAAAAATTATGAGTCCTATTTAGATTAGGACTTAACCAACTAACAAACCCTATATGCTATTAATTCTCCATGCCTCCACTCCTTTCACCATGAGAACCCATGCCCCAATGAAGAAATGCATTCCTCTTCTCTCTTCCGTGAAAAATGATGGTGCCCCCCTTTTTCCAAGTTGCCTAAAAAGAAGGAAGGGGCGTCTAAGAGTTGGATGCCCCAAAACTCCACACACTAAGCCCTTACTTCATGCCCTTTAGAAGGGGGTTTCAAGGGACTTTTGTTTGTTGATTTTTAGGCATAAAAAAGAGAGTCCTCTACTGATTTTATAGCAAAAAAATTAGAGAAGAAAGATTCTTCCAACGAGAAAAAGAGAAAAGAGAAGAAAGGTTTTCTTTCTAGTACGCAGCCTTGGAGAAAAAAGAGTTCTTCTCTCTAATTTTTTTATTTTTTTAATATAAAAATTAGATTAAATTTAATTTTTAATATAAAAATTTAAAGAAAAAATATTAAAAAAATCTGATTTGATGTTTGGGGCTTCCTAGGGCTCTAGATTAAGAATAAAAAGGAAGAAGAAAAGAAAAGAACGGTTCTTCTCTTGAATCTTTTTTTTTAATTTTTTTAAGATATAAAATTTTATATTATTTTTTATATAAAAAATTAGATTAGATCTAATTTTTATCATAAAAAATTAGAGAATAAAAGTTCTTCTTAGAGGCATGAAAGGAAGAGAAAGGTTCTCTCTTACGCATGAGAGAATTGAGAAAAAAGAATTCTTCTCTTGATCTCTATCATAGAGATCTGATGTATAAATCTAGGAAGAAAAGAAGAGGATCTCCTTGTACTTCATCTTCTTTATGTTCCTCTTAGATCGGCAAACAAAAAATATCTTCGTGAGCTAGCACTCCCAGAGAGACCGATCAGCACAAGGACTTCGTATGGATATCCATAGAGGTTGGACGTGTGTGCGGCTGCTGAGCATCGTGAAGAACCAATTATCATAGATTTTTAATATGGTGATCTACTATCTGCACTCATATATCAAGTTTTGAACTCAATTCATATTTAGATATGATCTAAATATAATATAGATAAAATCTATGTTTGCTAAATTTTAGATTTCAGATTTACATACATGCATATTAGTTTATGTCATAGATTCTGTATAATAGTTTTAAATTTGATCTATGCATGCATTGTAGATTAAATTATTTAATCTATATATATTCTGTCATAAAATTTTAAAAATACATGCACAAAATCATCACGCTTTCTTTCAACTAGTATCAAAGCTAGGTTCATTATGATATGAACATATATGCATGTAGAGTTGAAATCTAGATTTAGTAATGCATGAGATGTGTTATGATCTGATTTTAGATATGATCTAATATAAAAATCAGATCTGATATAATTTAGATTAGATCTAAATTTTCGCATATATGATATGTGAGTAGATTAGATGATCCGATTAGCAAGTATTTAGATTGGATTAATCATCAGGCCATCCAGTCATAGGAGCAAAAAAGATTTAAAAGCCCTCTCTTTCTATTCGATAGGATGCGCTTATGGCGTGTTGGGATACCATGTGATTTAATCCCATGAAGAAGAATGCAAAAGAAAGAACTTACTTTTCTGTAAAACTCTAGATGTTGAAATCTTAGGATTTGTTGTATGTGATACAAAGCTTGAGTTATATGAAAAGTAAAATATCTAATTTATATAATAAAAATTATTTTAATCATAAAAATAAAATTTGAAATCATAAAATATTTAGATATGATCTAAAAGTTCATTATGATTGATCTTATTTCAGTTTATGCAAAAATTTTTAGATTTAAAACTATATGATACCTGTTGGCACGCCAACTGAGCTGACTCGATTTTGAATTAAGTCGATCCAGTCTTCTGGTTTAGTCAGTTTAGTGCTGACTAATCCCACCGAGTTCTCTCAAATCAAATAGTAATGATTACTGTTCATGATCAATTAATCAACCAAGTACTAGACTTAGTCGATCTACTGAAGTGAGTCAACTCAGTTAAGGGATGAGTCGATCTAGTTTTCAGAATAAAAAATTTTGCATAAGAACGATATAAAATTATTTTACAAAATTAAAATGGTTTCAATTAATAACCTTAACCTATGTTAATGCTATACTTAATTGAGAATTAAGAAATATATTTTAGATCTAAAATTATGATTAAAGATCTAATGATATTGCATAAAATATGGGGCATGGGTTAGCTCAAATCAAATCCTTTTAATTGGGTTAGACCTAAGGTTAGAATCAAATACTTAATGGACTAAAAAGAGTAGTAAAAAATCTAACCAATAGTTAATTTAGATTAGATCAAAGATAATTTAGATCAAACACAATAGTTGTAGAAGGTCGAGTGCATATCTTTGATTAAACCAAATAGACCTTGATTGTTGCTTAGTGGTTGAGCCCGAGTCATTGGACTGATTAAATCATTAAGTGACTCGAGTTGACCCATATCGTTAAAGTTAATCAATGTGACTGATCGACTTGTTTCTAGTCCTTCTCATGATTTGGTAAAGTCAGTAGGAGAATTTACGACTTGCCAGTTGGACCAGCTAGTCTTTAGTCCTTTACATGACTTGATAAAATCAATGGGAAGATTTATGACTTGCAGGTCGACTGATGTCTTATAAAATATATTAACTAAATCTTCTAAATTATTAGATCTATAAAATAAGTTAGTTATGGGGATAATTAGATCATTACCTCTCATTAAGGTATATGATAATGCGTTCAATATTCTAAATAGGCATTAGAGACACCACACGCTTGGTGTCTATTGGATATTGAAATTATTATTCATCATATAACCATCTTGTTGTGTCCTTCAGATCAATGGTCAGATTGGTCGTGGCACACTCGGACCTGAATATTCGTTTGCTGGATGCACTTGATGTAGTCATGTTAATGGTTGGACCTAACTGAATTTTTTAGTGGAGATGCCACATGCATGCTAAAGAGATATCTAGGGCAAAATCTGATTGCTAGAAATTGTTTAGAGAAATAATTAATTAGGAACCTACCCATAGATGCATTAGGGTTGGTCGAGCCACACTCGGACCTAAATGCAGTCTGTGTGGATTCTAGTACCTGCTAAAGAATTAACGTAATTTCTTGAATTAGAGGTAGAAGTTATCAATTTATATAAAATAGTGAGAGAACTTTTAAACTAAAGTTCAAGTCTTTAAGTTTAAAATAGTTCATATATTAATAGGTCAATTATTTTTTTTTTTAGAAATGACTGAAATATTATCACTTTATTCACTGTTAGATAGTAACAATGTCAGTTAAACAAAAAAAAAATCGAAGATTTAATTTTTTTATTTTTTTTATTTTCAAGAGTCGCAATCTTGATAGATGATTTGGAGCGATTAAATAGAAAAATCAAGAGCTGAGATTTTATATTTTTTTATTTATTTTTTATTTTTTCTGTCCTCATGAGCTTCAATCGGGAGGGAGGCCAGGAGTGGCCGAATACGGAAGCCAGGACAATGGCTTTGGTTTTATATTGGGACTTATATGCAAGTCATGTAACCCAGTTAGCGCTCTCTGACCGATTGGGGCTCTCGAGGAATCTGACTTTTTTTTATCTATGTGAGGCTCGCAGCCAAACAAAAAATAGTCAAGAGCTGGGGTTTTGCCTTAATTTTTTAATATTTTTTTTATCTTTTATTTTTTTCGTTTTCAAGAGCCGCAATCTAAGTGAGTGGCTTGGAGCGGCTAAATAGAGAAATCAAGAGCTGAGATTTTATATTAATTTTTTTATATTTTTTTTATTTATTTTTTATTTTTTTTGTCCTCATGATCTTCAATCGGGAGGGAGGCCTGGAGTGGCCGAATACGGAAGCCAAGACAATGGCTATTGGGACTCATATGCAAGTCATGTAACCCAGTTAGCGCTCTCGAGGAATCTGACTTTTTTTTATCTATGGCAACTTACGTGAAAGTGTAGTGCTGTGGCAACATGAAAATCTCAGACAGAAATGTAAAAATCTAATCTCTAACTTTTCAGTTCATCATTTCATCAATAGTTACGGTCCTATCAAGTACAAGTTGTCAATGAGAGGATAAATGGAAAAGTTAAATATTATCGATGCGTTATTTTGCACGATATTTTTTTTAATTTATTTTTTTTGAATAATATTCAAACATAATCTTGTATAATTTTGTGTCTTATGGTAGCTACTTCATGCGTATGGAAAATAAAAGATGGGTGAAATATTTTATTCAATAGAGGCCATCATTTATTTTAAGAAGTATAAGGGGTTTTCTGTTAAACATACCACCCATTAACCGCCGTCGCATAGGTGTAGCTGCTAGGTAAAGGCTTGCATTAGAGGCCCTGCACGTCAAAAAATCCCAACCAAGTCCCAAGCAAATGGATTCGATTTAAACCCCCCCAGCAAAACCCTAATGGAGGAGGAAGCGGCGATCCTGGGGAGCGATCTGGAGGAACTCTCCGCCTCCGCCACCGTCGTCCCCTTCGATCCACCGCTCCCTCTCCTGAGAGGTCCCGTGCCGGCCGGCTCCTCCGACGACCCCTCTGCCGGACCCTTCGTCCTCGCCTTCCGAGACGCCGGCAGCTGGCGGTCCGCTTTTCGAGCCACAGAGGCCAAAATCATCGAGCAATGCGAGGTTCCTTCCTCTTTCCCTGATCGGACCGGTTTCCATCTTGTCTCCTTAAACCCCACACCGATCTAGGGTTCCAATTCCTTCAGTTTTTATTATATGATTTTTCAAAATAGCCTATTCTCGCTGGCTTTTTTATCTGAATCCATTTGATTGAACCCATGAATGTTCTATGGAGTGCCTTTTTTTTCATTAGATGGCACAAGCGTTAATTCTCCGATTAAAAGATTTTTAAATCTCTATTTTTCATAAATCTATTGGAAGATCTCAAGAGTCAGATAAAGTTGAAAACTTTACGATGGAGAGCAATTAGAAAGATCTACTTTGGATGGTAACACTTCAGATTATGATGCGAGTTGATGTCGGATATGAGGTTGAGAGGCCCGTAGAATTTCTTGAAAGTACAGGACAGAGTCTGGTTTTGTGGACCAAGCACACATACAAAACTATGGGACTGAGCTTCTTCAGTGTGGTGATAAATTTCACCGGAAGGCATGGGAGAGAGACTCTCCATATATCGAGATAAAGCTTAATATATTGTAGGATGCTTTGTTTTTGTTGTTATTCGAAATTTTGTTTCGGCAGCTGGCCGAGCTGGCTGGCTGTAGAGTTGCCAGGCAGTAAGTAAAAACAGCTGCGCAAATTAAAGAGCACAAACCAGCCCTCGGCTGCTGAGCTTTGTAGCCAGGTTTGACAGTGCTCCACAATTCAATGCTGGTCGAATCAATAATGTATAGGGCTCAGAGTTTTGTTCTGGATGAAATAATTATGTGTTTTTCTTCAGAGTTTGCACTTATTATAGCTTGTGCTACGTGGACATGCCCAAAATGTTGTGAAGGTTTGCTGAGAGATTGTTGATGAAATTGCATCTGTAGTAACAAGAGAAAAAGAAATGCAAATAGATATAAAAGAGACAGGTCTTGTTGTATGTCTTTTGGCTTTATTTTCAATATATTTGCATGAGTTGTATTTCTTCAAAGAGGGATTGTGCAGAACTAAGGCAATAATGGCAAACCAGCCACGCACATGATATCAGACTCACATATCAAATAGATGCATCATGATGAATGCCTGCCTTGTTGTTTGTTAGCTACTACATCTTTTGTAGCCATCTTGCTAGTGTGAGATTGAAAACTTAGAACTTATATGTAACATATAAATCTACATCTTGCAAATCTTGCTTGCATTCTTATGAGAGACTGTGAACCAGTGATGGGATTCTATTTCACAGGCTGGAGCTCGTGTTGGATGCTCCATCAGTGCATCAAACAAGTGCAAACCCCCCTGGTGGAAGACTCTATTTGGAGTCTCGGCTGCAGATTTTGCAGAGCGAGAGAAATGTGAAGAGCGTGAGATGGCTTCCTGTCTTGCTGCATCTAAAGAAGCATGCATTCAGTTTGCAAAGGAGAAATGCGTATCTCCCTTCCGAGATGCAAGAATTGCATCAATTGATCTCAAGGGGAACCTGCAGCTTGATTTTGGTGCTCCTGAAACTGCCAAAAACATAACAGAAGCCACGTGTGCAGAGCCCAAATCATCTTGTTTTGATCGAGAGACTTCCTGCGATCCGGCAAAATTCAATCTTGAAACTACGAATTATAGAGGAAGCATCCTATTGGAGAAATCAGCTGTTGAAAATAGATGAATACCGATGTAATGGCTGTATGGCTTTTCTATGGTGAATCACCTGGGGCCAATGGACTTGGGGAAGTGGAAGCAAGAGACCCCTGTGAGGATGAGGTGTGAATAAAATTTCATGGAGGACAATAGTTCATGATCGTTTGATGCTGAATGTATGGCATGCGGCTTATGTGCCACCCACCTAAGATCTGTACATATGGAACACTTTCTCCTATTGTACATTAATGTGTATGTGTTGGAATGGGGTAGCTCCTTTTGAAATTTATCAAAGTTTGATTACTCAACATGATGATCAAAAATTTCATGGCTTCAGATGTTGAGTTGAACAAGTTGATTTGCTCTCTTAGTTAGCAGTGTAATTTGTCAATGTCATCAAACATGTTTAGGTTTTGAATAATATTGTTCAAGTGGATAAAATTGGGAGATATAAAAATATTATATGAATTTGCTTGGTGACAGATGTCTTCAAGGATGTTTGGGTATCTAATAATATTTCTTAAAAGGAATAAAATGGGGGATGTTGAGGAAGGGTAATATACCTGGATCAAAGCATGTTCTTGTCGGTGTCAAGGCAGGACCGATCCCCGTGGAATCTACATCACCTCAGCTAATCCGATCCTTACGGCAGATTAATCATTCAAGGATCACAGGTCATCCGACACCCATGCCATGGTCCGAACTCTCCTTTGAGATCAAGCCGATCTCGGCTTTTGGATCCTAATCTGACGGCTGGTCCCAGTGGCTAATGGGCTTGAACAGACTTCGATGATTCGGCTGATTCTTTTTCTGGCCGATCTCTAGCTACTTACTTCGAAAGAGGATCAGGCATCGGATAACCATTCTCCACCTGAGGTCCAAGCTGGAGGACACCCTAATTACTCTTCTTTGTACAAACCTATCAGACCATGCTGTCTAGCTGTGCTACTCCACTTATCAGCTGCGCACCAATTGAGTCCATGTTGCATCACTGTCCCCTATGCGGTCAACTGCATACTGGCTGAAGGAATATCTGCCGTCGGGGCCATTTAAAGATGCCCCATGCGGTTCTGTGCGGTGGGACATGGTCGGAATGACCTTCTGTCCTTCCACGTTTAACTTTAACTCTCCATAAATAAAGGTAAAGAGGGGATCCTTGGGGGATGCACACGTACTGGGCCATCCGGTCATCGGGTGTCGAGCTAAGGAAAACCCCCAACTTCGGTACCTTCTTCGGAGATTCTGAGTCAATTCTTACTCCTAACTAGTCTCTAGGTCATTCACTATTATAACTTATTATTTCAAGGAGATCGGCCCTCACTATCCCGAACCCCATGCGACGAATTGAGCCATTTTTCAGGACAATCTGAGCCTCATCTTTCTGACTATCCATTGTCTTCGAGTAGAACCTTCTAGAGGACCCTCCAGTATCCTAGCTCTGGCCGTCGATCCTAACTACCATCAATCTAACGGATGGCCAAACCCAAGCAAATCGACCGATCTTTCCTCCTAGCCAACGCTCTCCATTCAGCAATAGGGGCATCGTTAGCTCCCAGATTTGGATATCGAGGGAAAGATCTAATGCTAGACGACAGCCTCCCATCTAAAGTACAGATCAGAGGATGCTAATTATAGTTTCTATTAATCATGTCAAATTAGAATACGTCACCTTACTGTGCCATGCCACTTGCTGGCTATGCGCCGATTATGCCAGCATCACGTCATCTCCCCTACCGATTGTGCATCGAGTAAAGGCATGCTTCCCGTCGGAACATGTGGCATGGTCCGTACGGCTCAAGTGATCCGAAATGACTTTCTATCTTTTCTCTCTTGATCTCGATCCCTCTATAAATAGAGGTAAGGGAGAGACCCTCTAGGTACGTGTGTGCGCTCACCATGCTTATGCTCTCTCGTGATTCTTCTCTTTTTTCTTCTGTTTTGTCAGATTCCTGACTTGATTGTCGGAGGATCCACATTGGAGTCAACTCTGATCAGGACTTATTTTGCAAGGACACCACTTCGATGGTCTCCGATCTGCTCCAACCGTCTCCGATGATGGTCGAAAATCTTCCACAACAAGGGAGATGTGAGAGGCATCATGTTTAAATTTTACCAAGATTGTAAAACTACTACTTTTAGGGATGTCTCTCGCTCGTGTGCAGCAGGCAAATTTTGTCAAACACATTTTTCTATAATTCGCCAAACAAGCAACCGCAGACATATTATTTTTGCTGCTTGATAAAAACCAGGCGATATAGGTACGGTTATATTTGCAAGTAAGTTGCAAAGAAAGGAGTTTACATCTACCCCCTATTTCAATGTTCATAGCTAAAAGGATGCATACATGCATGCCAGCCCCAACGCACGCAACAAGTTGACAGTGACCATCTGAATACTTCTCACTTATCAGCAGTTTTATAGTCTTAAATTTGGATGAATCCCCCCTTAATTAAGTCATAAAATAAGCTACCAGTTGAAGAGAGATATTTGAACAATCATAATGCCAATGGCCCAACTTTTGTTCCCACATTTTATTTTGATGCTTTTTGTCTCTTTATAGATTTCCCTAATATTTTCTTATAAGTATTAAGGAACCAAAAATAACATTTGATAGACGAATTGCAGTTAAAAGGCAAAAAAATATTAATTTAATTTTCAAAAATCGGAACACTTTACTAATGCTTCTATGCATGTAAAGCCCAAAAATTTCTTGATATGTAATTATATGTATATAATTCAATCCCACATCAATTAGGCCAAACATTAAAATAGGAAGAAAGCATAGGAAAATCGCAAATCAATTCCAAGAATGAATAGAAAAGATCCACTTGCTGGATAAAACACTTATCAAGATAGAACCATAAGCAAGGCAGAGGAGACAGAAAGCAGGAGTGGGATTTTGAAAATTCATAATTGGATAGTTAAGGAGACATTGTTGCCACCGCCCCAAACTTGGTGCCACTGTATATCCTACAGAGGAATTAATTTTTTTTTTAAATATGGCCATATTAGTTTTCAACCATCAGATTTAGATAAAATATTATTAAAATTTTTTGAAATATTTTAAATAATTAAAATAAAAATATTTATATTAAGTTGAACCAAATGGGAGAATATTGTAATTTATTTGATTAAACCCATCTGGATGTGGCTCACACTAACAAACATCGAGATTTATTTTATATATTTTAATTGATCTGAACTCTGATTCAAAATAAACCTTCGATAAAATGATGAAGATATATTTGATGATTTGATAAAGTTAAGCTCTACACAACCATCTTAGATAAAGTCTATCTTTCTATCGATTAATTCAGATACTGCCTCTGATGAATGAGGCATGTTATAAAAGACTTCTACAGATTTGGTCTCCTACTTATCCAAGAGCTTGTGAGATCCTCCCCATTGGATATACTCGGATAAGGGATTGGAAAACCAAGGTGTTGCTCCATGACATCGAGAAGTATATTTAGGATTGATTCTCTTGTTGTTGCAGGTTGCAGATAATTGTAGAATGATTCTATTGGGCTTGAATAATAATGACTGAAGATACGATTATTTTTTTATTTAAATTTAAATTTTCTATAGTCCCTGCTATAAGAGGATGGAAGAGTCAGTGCAAACAGGAGTGCTTGAAAATGGTGGGGATGCAGGAGGTTAGGTCTTGAGAGAGTTTTGAGTATGATGAGGGTAGAACTTGAGAAAGGACACAAGAATGAAAAATGAGTAGGTGCCAATATTTCACTTGGTGATGCTTAAAAGTGTCGTCCAGCAAAAATATTTCCAATGCTTCTACAGAAAATGATTTGAAGGATTTCTCAATAAGTGATGTAGAAATATATTGCCAATTAGACTTCAACTATCATCTATACAAGCATAATTTATAGTTAATGATGGTTAAAAATATCATTAATTTTTGATATTTTTATTAAGCATAATGAAAATTAAGCCCAATCAAAAAATTCTCAACACTTCCGCAAAACATCGACAAATTTAGGTCTTCTTTTATCCCTTTTTTTTTCTCTTGTGGTGTAACCCGTGATAATTGCAACCATTTATTGCCACCTTTTGGATGTGTGTGTATATATAAGCAACTCGAATGGCGAAAGACACTCACTGGTGTATTGATGTTGAGAAAAATATCTCGAGATTCAATCCACAATAAGTCCAGAACGAGGTCCAGGATGATGAACAGAGTCCAACGAACCCAAAAACAGTCCAAATGGAGTCCAGATAGAGAAACTGCACACGAAAAAAGATCAGGAGGTGGGTTGGTATGGCCCATGGGCGGTGCAAGTCGACGGTGGAGCGGGCCAAGCCTGGCGGTAGAGCAGATGCGTGGCCCAGCATGCAGGTCGACCCAGCAGATGCGTCAACGCGCATGCGCAGCCCACACACGAGCGCGGCCCAGATTGCGCGGTGTACTACGGTCCATGGGTTGGGCGATCCTTGCGGGAGTGCATGGACCAGTAGGGCATTTTCTGCCTGGTTTCGCATGGTCCACTATAGATCGACGTTGGTTTTCCACTGGTTTCTCGTGGTTTATGGGTGTTCTCATGGACCGATGTGCGATCAGATGAGCTGCAGGGTTTTGTGGTCAAGATCCAACGGTCCAGATGCTATTTGGAGTCCAGAGATGGGTAGGATATTCTTTGTACTCGGTTTGAAGCCTTTAAAAACCCCTGTGGGCAACAAAGAATGGTAGACCGTGATAGCAACGTTCGGCACAAACCTGAGAGATGCTAACAGTCGAGAGAGAGTTCAGCAGGCAGACCCTGGAAAGGCATTAGTTAAGAGCAAAGGTACAAAGATATCTCAAGCAGACTATCAGACAACGGACAACGATCATCTCAAAAGTTCAGAAGGTCTCCTAAAGAGAGATTTTATGAGGAAGAGCTTCTTATTGAGAGAGAGAGAGATTGATGTATGAGGCTTGGGAGTGTGATCTCTTCTTGTAAATTTTCTCTTTTTCATAATGAAGCTTGTATGTCCCATAAAGATAAGTCTTTTGGTTGATCCACATATTTAATTATATTTTTATTTTATTTTTTCTTTTTTCTTACTGCAACGTGTAGTACTAGATCCTACACAATAATAAAAAATCTTAGACCGAAATAGAAGGTTCATTAAGGAAGTTAGTTCCGCTTCTTTATATGTTCATCTCTCACGGTGATATGAATTATCAAAATAACTAATTATTTAAGATAAAACCTACTTAACCGAAAGGGGAAAAAGAAAAGGACCCATTTAGTTTCTCTCTCCTGCTCTAACTTCCCCTCCATTTTCTTAAGGTATTATTGAATTCAGATTGGAACTTTCTGGTGGAGAAGATCGATAAGAAACTATCAATGTGGAAGAACAAGGTGTTGTCTATTGATGGTAGATTAGTTCTTATTAATGCAGTGCTTGGAGCCATTCCAGTGTATAGGATGTCATCACTCCCCATCCCAGCAGAAATTTTGAGAAAGATTGAAAGGAAAAGAAGAGACTTTCTTTGGAGAGGAAGTAGAAATTGCCATGGTTGTCATTGCTTGGTAAGCTGGTCACAAGTCTGCAGACCAAGAAAGTTGGGCGGTTTGGGCGTCATTGATCTAAAGACATTTAACTGTTGCTTGCTTATCGAGAGAAGGGGCAGCTATTACATGGACAAAAAAGATAGAAACTGGAGAAAGTTTGTACAGACAAGTTACTACAGGAAGAAACTTCCCAATCAAACTTTCAGACCTCAGAAGATGGTATCAGCCACTTGGAAGAGTCTGCTGGCAGTCAAAAACCTTTTCACACAAAGTACCTGGATAAAAGTGGGTAATGGCAGTCAAACTGCCTTCTGGCAGGATGTTTGGATCGAAAATACATCACTCAAAGATCGGTTCCCGGATTTGTTTTGCCTAACGACTATGCCATTCATCACAGTACAGAGTTTTTTCAGATTGGACAACTTAAAGATGGCTATTTCATGCACCACTCACTGCATAAGGAGAAGAATCACTTCAAAAAATGAGGACATTCTCTTGTTCTGGATTGATGCTTATCTTTCTTTATTCTAGACCTGCTTTAGCTCAAAGCCAGGTTCATGCAATGACTACCTTGACAAATTCATAGGGATCTCTTGTACATTCATTATTTTCTAACATGAATCTGGGTGGTTACACCTCCCCTTTCATCAAAAAAAAAAAAAAAAAGGTATTATTGAATTCGGATCTAGCAGGAATTAATTTAAGACTGCACCCTGTTAATCTTACCCATCACCTAGTTTTGTTGTCTAACATGCTAATTTTCTTTTTCTTGCCCAGCAATCTAGAGAAGAAGTCAAGAAAATGCCGGTGCCGGTTTGGTTCTTGTTCCCTTATCCATATCTACTTGCCTTTTTTCCATGATTCTATTTTGAAAAAGAATAGGGATCCTAAGCATCAAAGTCTTGCCATGCCATCTTCAAATCTTATTTTGAAATGGTCACACAAGAATATGCCAATAGCACTGCAGGAACCATAGATCTTTTAGTCTTGAAGCATTGACTTTAATACTTCCTTTAGATTTTGAATGTCCTTTGTTTTGTTTGTTTTAACAAAAAGCATGTATCTTTTATAAAGCAAAACTATGATAGTTGTATGTTTTTTTATCATGTTAGGTTTAAACTATGGATGGTTGAACTTGTGTCTTACTTTTCTGTTGCTTCCCAATGAAAAGAGTAGAATAAATTTTTATCATTTATAAAACTTTTATATATCAACTTTTAATTGGCCGATCACAGGGCTTGACGATGATTATGGTCATTTTCTCAATTAATTTGATCCTTGACCCATTTTCTCTAAACAAAAATTTTCTTTTCATTTTTATAATTTTTATGTCTGTTGTGATAATTCGATGCTTTTCTTCATGTTTATAATTTAGATCATGCAATTAAAAATTTTAAGATACACATAAATATAATACAGGGGAGCCTCACTTCGTTTCTTTCTTTCATTTTTTCTTTTTTTTTTTTCATCTTGTTCAACTTGCAAACCATGTGTTTTGAAAAACAAAAATTAAATTATTTATATATATATATTTTTTTTTCTATATATAGATTTTTCATAAATAATCTTTTGCAGTCCATAGCATCATTTGTCTCTTCGGATTTTTCATATAGTCTTTTGCAGCCCATGACATCATTCTTCTCCAACACCATGACCCCCCTACTAATTATCACTGTCATGCATTACTTACCTAATACTTGGTTTAGGTAGGTGCACGTAATCCTGTACGCAACCACCATGCCGCTTATCAAAGTTAAACATTTTATTATATTTAGAAGATACTCATTTGGACTCCTAAGTCACATCAATTATATGGTGCTTGTTTTAAATAATAACAATAACAACAAACATAAGTCGGCAGACTAGAAGTAGCCGTCCGGATCATCTCTTCCATCAATTCTGGCATGGTATAAAGTGACAAGGTGGACTGACCGGTCTGGGTCTTCGGAGATACGTCGCCATGCACACGTTTTCCCCATGACACCTACCTACAACGTTATGACCGCTTGCAAAGTTACCGACAAAAACTGGGACGCAGCATTTCGACCTCGGTAAGAACTATGGCCATGAATTTGGATTTGGCTACCTGGTCCCACAATACCCTACTCTGGGTCTTCTTTGCGGTACACGGTTTAGTCTCTTGCCAGTTTTCTTTTTTTTTTGCGATAAGAACTGTACCGGTTTGATTTATTACCAAGTTTGACCGTTTGATACTGAATAATCTCCCGAAGGGAGGGAGGACGGAACACGTGGAGGACAGCTGCCGCGGTCGGATGCTATTATGACCGACTGGATTGTTGTCTCTCTCCTGTATGTGCAGTTGCGCACTAACTCATTTATGGGGAATTTTTATAAAAGAAAAAAAAAACTCATTTACGGGGGTGGGTGGCAATTATTAATTTGTGGTTGTAAATTTTTTTTTTTTGATAACGAGGAAGCCATGATTAATGACTCTAAATGTCCCCAAAAGAATATTAATCTTGTTTAAATTAGCAATATTTTACGGTTTGCACTGGATTATTTAAATATCATTTAACATTCTAGTAGAATATATATATATATATAGCCTGAGAGCTCTTTGAGATTTGATGGTAAGATAAGTGACTGGAGTGATGAAACTTATCTATTAAATAATTTATTTTTAAAATTAATAATAAATCTATATCAGTCAATAAAAATATTTATTTATTTAAATTATTGATTCTTATTAATTCAAAAAAAATATTTACAATGGATAAATTATGCTATAGAATCTATCGATATAGTTGTCCTTCTCATTAATTAATGATATATTTATTTTTATTAAATATGTAACTAAAGTTAATTATAAATTTTAGATATTAAAAATATCATTATAAATTTTTGAAAATAATTTTTTAGATTTTCAACATTCATGATTAGATTTTTTATGTAGTTAGAATATCTTTTATTGTCGTGAATTTATATACGTGTATGCTGAGCATATGTGATGTATATTATTAATTATTTATGAAAATATTTTATTAAATTGGTATAGCATGACATATACACTTACTACTAGTGCATTTCTTTTAATCTTGGACTTAAATAATAATTTAAATTCAAGTTATATAAATTAAAAATAGAGAAAACTATAAATATTAAAAATTATATTAATGAGAAAGTGCAATAAGAGATGCTTGATATCGCTAAGCATGAGCTGCAATACTTATAAATATATTATTTTGCATGAAGTATAGAATGTCCAATTCCTTAATTTGAAAATTGACAGGAAATTCTACATAATAATTACTTCTTGTATTAATTAGGAAAACTTCAATGTTTTACCAAATTTTTTATAAATTTATATTAATCCGTCCCCCTTTATTTTTCAGATCGTTGGATAGGCAACTGCCGATCATGCGCGGGTTCCTCCATCAAACGGTGGAACTCGATCACTTTCCAAAAGACCGGGGACCCACGTTTCATAACTTGACTTCTCGTGCTCACCTCCAAGTCGAATTCAAACACTCTAACTTATAATTCCATTTATTACCCTTCTTTATTCAAGCTGTCCCTTTCTTCCAGAGGGGCAGAGAGAGCGCGAGAAATAAGCGGAAGAACGAGCGAGGGGAGAGTGAGAACGAATCAGAGGTTCGATCTTTGTGATCTTTTTCCCAGATTATTGCTCTGAATTTGTGTGGATTTGGCTCAAATCTGCTCTCCGATTCGCTGTGACGCGTTGAGGGAGGAAATGCGGGGGATTACAGGTGCCGGTTGATCTCTTCCTCCTCCTTTTTTCATAAAAAGTCGCTCATTTTGGACCTCTCCATCGATTCTGGAATCGATTACTAGGCCTCAGAGGCTAATCCAATAATGATGGTTTTATCTGCCGCAATTTCGAGGCCCATGGGGTCCTTCGCGGTTTCTTTTCTCGCGGCCTGAATTGCCCGGGGCGGTTGGAGGGATTCCGGCTGAGAGTTAACCGTCGAATTCGATTATTTGGTGTTTTTTGTAGGAAGAACGGTTGTAACTTGAGCAGGAATTTGATTCTGATCGCCTTGTTGTTTGTTTTGATGGTTTCTGAGGAAAAAACTGTTTGTTTGGGATGTGTCAGCATTTGTCTGATTATTGTATTACTAGGGTTTGAGATGGGAAATAGAACCGGTGACCAGTTTTGATTATGTTTTTCTTCTTTTGAAGGAGTAATTTCATGCTGGTGGTTGAATTAGAGGCGATTTAAGAATTCCGTGGCCCAACATTTCCTGTGGAAGTGCCTTCAGGGCAGTCAAATTCCCTGGAATCAAGGTTTTCGATTCATATGGAGCTAGGATTTGAATCTGGATTACCTTGAATGGTAAAAATGTCGGGGATATTTGGGATAGTTGAGATTGCCTGTTTGTTGCAATTGTATGGGAAGTCTGTCATATTCTGTTAAGATTGGTTGGATCTGAGTTTTGATTGATGTCTGTTATAAGCTTAACAGGAAGGTTTCAAAGTTATTATTTTTTGTATGTTTCAATTGAATTGCTGGTTGTTTATTTGAGAGAATCAGTTGGTTCATGGAATTTCAAGATAGGATTCCTAAGGATTCCATAAGAAGTTAAGATTATTCTGCACTAGTATTTGATCATCCAATTGGCCACACACTTTTTGAAAGGTTCTGAAGAAGGAATAATACAGATTCTGCTTGGTCGTATCTCGAGAGGAAGCTGAATTGTATCATTGTTGTTGTTGTTGTTTTTGTTTTCAATTGAGTTGGGTGTGGAGGGTGAAAATAGCAAATTCTGCCATTTGGTTTTTTTTGGCATCAGATGAATATTTCAGTATGACTTGGATTTGGAGGGTCCATCATCGATGGAAACCTCTGATAAGGCATTCTCTGAGATAGTTGGCATCCTGAGGTCCTTGATCCCTCGACGGTCTGAGCCTGCAAATGTATCAAGGGACTTTTGGATGCCCGACCATAGCTGTAGGGTTTGTTATGAGTGTGATTCACAATTCACAATATTCAACCGCAGACACCATTGCCGTCTTTGTGGGCGTATTTTTTGTGGAAGGTGCACTGCAAATTCGGTCCCTGTTTTGTCTGATGACCCAAAGAGTCGCCGAGAAGGGGGGGAGCGGATCCGGGTTTGTAACTTTTGTTTTAAACAGTGGGAGCAGGAAGTAGCAGTTGCTGATAATGGGGTTCAAGCATATGGTCCAATCATTAGTCCTTCACTTTCAACAACCAGTTTGGTTAGTACCAAGTCCAGTGGGACTGTTAACAGCACAGCCACAACCATCTGTTCCTACTCAACTGGACCTTATCAGCATGTTCCATATGGTTCTGGCCCTAGTCCTGGCCATTCTGCAAACGTTGAAACCTTTGCAGATAATCAGGATTCTCTAATATATGGAAGGGGCATGGACATCAGAGATCCATCTCCACCCAGTCAATTAAGTTATTCTATGAACAGGTATAATTATCTTTTGGCTAGTAATTTAGTGCTTGCATGCCTTGTTTCCTTCAATTTTTAAAACTCATGTCATGCTTGATATCCATATGGCAAGCGTGCTGATAAGCTTACCAATTTTGTTGGCTCGTATAATTGATTCTTTGGTTTTCTGTGATGACACATGGTTTGCATTGGGTCAAACAAATACATTTGAACCAATACTATCATATTAGTTTGCTGTTTATTATGATATTATATGTGTCTCATATATATGATATGCCTGCATGTCAAGCATAGCATGTTTTTTCGATAATTGTGATGTGTGCTAATAATCTTGTCTTGCTCAACTATCTTCTCTACATGCAAGTAGTTACAAAGATTGATTCGGAATTTTAAAATATGTAAAATGCACAAATATTCTTTCATTTCTCAAATTTATCTAATTTATATGAAGTTGCTTAGACCACATGCTAAATGGTGGTGGCTGATGTCATTTTTGTCGCAAGGGCAGTGTTGCATGGATACAGATAAGAGAATTGAATTTGAATGTGTATCCAATTGTTTGACCTGGCAAGAGGAAAATAAGAGAGATGGGGATACATAGGATAACATATAAATTTAGCTAAATTATATATTTGTACCTTTACACATTATCTATCTAAACATGAAAAAGAAAATGTTAAAAAAGATATTATCAAACTTAACAATTACCTTAAGGATATTAGCAAAATAATATTTTGCAACGTTGTTTCCATACCTACATCCTTAATAAATCTAAAAAAAGAACTGCTACTCATTCCTAATATCAAATAAGAGGATCTAACTTATTTTTGGAAGAGTTCAACTCTCTTCCAGTATTTAAAGTGGCTATCAAAGAACATAAGTATCCAAGTATCCGATATGTATCTGACTCAAACAGGTCAACACGGACTTTTAGAGCTGGATGCAAGTGTCCAGGGAAGACTGCTCAATGGAGGAGACATGTTCTGTTAATATTCTATGTCTCTTCAATGTTGTTAGCTAATTTTATAGGAAGTGAATACCTGCTTCATTCTTTGACACCAATTTACTTTAAATTTGGCTGGATGTATGAATTCATCCTATCATGTTTCTTTTAAGTGCTTGATTTTGTACTTCTCTTGACTAGGAACTTTGGTGGTGTATCTCTTATGTTCTCCAATGTTCCTTTGTCATATCTTGCCACTTCTACAACACTCTATTTTAATATTGAATTATGGTATCTATTCTATTGTTGATCTTTATCCATCTCAAGTTTTTCCACATTGTAGCTAGTGACACTTCCTAATTTGATCTTATCAGTAGCTAACGATACTTCCTAATTCTATAGTATGTCGTTTCTGCATTGTCCATATAATAACTACTAGGGTTGAATTTAGCCAGTTTCTTTAGGTTTTCAAGGTTTTGTTATAATTCATGCATCATTTGTTTTTTGTTATAGGAGTGGTGACAGTGATGATGTGTATGGTTTATGCCCTTCTAATTTGGAAGCACAAAGTTTTCAGCATTCTGATGACTTCTATGGCCAAGTTGAGTTTGATGAGGTTGACCAGGATTTCCATTCAAATGAACTGCATCCTGCTGGAGAAAATATTGATGCCAAGGAGATCTGCTCCCCACTTCATGACAACACAGAATTTCATGCAGGCTTAGATGTTGATAAGATGGAGGAAGAAGCTGAACCTGATAATAGCTATGAATGTGATGCTGCTTCCATCTATGGAATGGAAAATGCAGATGCAGAGCCTGTGGACTTTGAGAACAATGGACTACTTTGGCTTCCTCCTGACCCAGAAGATGAAGAAGATGACAAAGAGGCTGTTCTATATGATGATGACGATGAAGATGCTTCCGGAGAGTGGGGATATCTTCGCTCATCAAATAGCTTTAGCAGTGGTGAGTACCGGAGCAGAGATCGGTCGAGTGAAGAGCATAAGAAGGCAATGAAAAATGTGGTCGATGGACATTTTAGGGCTTTGATATCTCAACTACTGCAGGTTGAAAATCTTCCTGTGGGGGAGGAAAATGATAAGGGAAGTTGGTTGGAAATAATTACATCTTTATCATGGGAAGCAGCTACTTTCCTTAAGCCAGACACTAGCAAGGGAGGAGGAATGGATCCGGGTGGGTACGTGAAGGTTAAGTGCTTAGCCTGTGGAAATCGTAGTGAAAGGTGAGTGCCTAATAATATTGAATTTCTTAGATGGAATATTACCTTATATGTTCTGTTGCTGCTTATTTTGTACTATATCAACTTTACTGGCTTTTGTGATGGCATGTTTTCATTCCTGATAATCTTGATTGATCAATATAGTAATTGGCTTCCAATATTTCTAAGTGATATCTACTGGTGTTTTAATTGTGGATATGTTAAAGTTCAAGTGCTCATATTGTCGATATTGTTAAGCAGTATGAATTTGCTGAACAACTCCACTCATTTTTGTAGCATGGTTGTAAAAGGAGTTGTATGTAAGAAGAATGTGGCACACCGGCGCATGACATCCAAAATAGAAAAACCTCGTTTTCTAATTCTTGGAGGGGCTCTTGAGTACCAGCGAGTAACAAATCTGCTGTCTAGTTTTGATACTTTGCTGCAGCAGGTATGTCAGCTGTTGTGACTTTCACTTCAATTGAGTTTGCACATGTTTTGTTTGTCTATTCTCATGCTATGCATATTGTTCAGGAAATGGATCACTTGAAAATGGCAGTTGCAAAGATTGGTGCTCACCACCCCAATGTCCTTCTGGTGGAGAAATCAGTGTCTCGGTTTGCCCAAGATTATCTTTTAGCAAAGAACATTTCGCTTGTTTTGAATATCAAGAGGCCCCTCTTGGAGCGTATGGCCCGCTGCACTGGTGCACAGATAGTACCTTCTATTGACCATCTGTCATCTCAGAAACTGGGGTACTGTGATTTATTTCATGTGGAAAAGTTTGTTGAAGAACATGGTGGTGCAGGGCAGGGTGGGAAAAAAATGATGAAGACTTTGATGTTTTTTGAAGGGTGCCCGAAGCCCTTGGGTTGCACTGTAAGTCATTTATGCATTCCAGGGATTCTATGCTTGTTTCTGACCTTCTATGTGGGGTTCAGTTGGATGTGACAAATTTGGATGGATTATGAGGCAGACTTCCAGCATCCAAAGATGATCAATGTCTGTTAGGCTTATCTACTGGTGCTTTTATCTGCGCCTGCTTGTCTCCCATAGTGGCTTGTTACAAAATCTCTTTCTGATCATCAATGAATAAAATGGAGAAAAATTGAAATTAGTTTTGTTGGAGAACAAAATTGTTATTCAATCTACCTGCAATCTATACAGCAAAATTACCAGGACCTGCAATTTAGTTTTTGGTGCTTCCTGGTTTAGATGGTTCCTAGGTGGTTCTGGTTTTAAAATAGATATTAAGCTATAATTGTTGCTAGGTATATATCAAATATTCTGCTATGTCATTTAGCAAGATACTTAAAATTTTAATCTGATCATTCTTGTTTTACGGAAGTGCTATGTCAAAAAGGCTGCTTCTTAAAGTATGAGACTTGGGCCTCATTTGGCATTGCTTTTGGAGGGCCAAAGAGCAATCTCGACGAGTCAAAAGCTCTTTTGGATGACTTAAGGTGTTCAGTAAACTTTTGAAACAGCTTTCTAGCTCCTCCAAAAGCTGAAAAGGGTCTACCTGGGAAAAAGCTCCAATTTAGAATTTGTGGCATAAGCTTTACTAGAGACATGTTGTGTAGCTTTTTTTTTTCTTTTTTTTTTTCTTTTTTTAGTGGGGCAACCAGGAGGCCTGGGCTGAATTTTTTAAATTAGTTTAAAATCTTTTTACTGCTATAATCATTTGAGTTTGTGTGTTTTATGCCATGATCATGCAATTAGGATTTTGATTTTATTTATATTATTATTAAGATTAAAATATAAAAAATAATTTACAAATTAACAATACTTTATAATAATTGTTAAGAGTACTTTATAATAGCAACTTTTGATGGTACAAATAGTTAGATATTTGAAAGCACTATACAATGCCTTATTGTCATTTCTTGGCACTAAAGGTACTTTCGCAATTTGTTTACTAAACAGATATTGAAATTCCACAGTACTTCAGAAATGTAGTTACCAAAGATCATGCAGCTTTTTATTAAAAACTCTAGAAGTGAAAGCTCTATGGCCCAAAGATCTAAATACAAAAGCTCTACTACCTATAACAATGTCAAATGGAGCCTCGTTCCCAGATATGGTGGTCTGACTTTTGGACCAGGCTTCTTATTTTCTTAATCAATTCCCCTATGTGACATATATCATATTATGTGAATACCAGTCATAAATTTGGCATGGGATGTGCAAAGTTAGATTCTTTTAAATACCATGTTAAGGCCAATATAGATGAAGGATTTACATATTCTATGTGCGTTCAATCCAATTTTATTGTTGGAATCATACATATCTACATAAGTACAGATATATATGTATATATGGATGTGGTTGATATTTCCAGGATCTTTGCATTGAGTAGGATTTCATTATCTTATGTGGAATATCATCACCATCTATACCACCATTTACATTGTGTACATGAATAGTTTACTGAAATGCTTCAACTGTTTAGATGACTTACGCAGCTGGTGTCTTTAACTTTCACAGATTTTGCTTAAAGGTGCCAATACTGATGAGTTGAAGAAAGTGAAACATGTGGTCCAGTATGGAGTTTTTGCAGCCTACCACTTGGCTTTAGAAACATCTTTTCTTGCAGATGAAGGTGCCTCTCTACCAGAACTCCCCTTGAAGTCTCCAATTACTGTCGCACTGCCTGATAAACCTTCTAGCATCGACAGATCCATTTCCATAATACCTGGCTTCACAGCCTCTGCTGCTGGCAAGCCCCAACTTGGTAGTGATGCTCAAAGACCCCATACATCAGATCCATCTCTAGAATTACTGAATTCTGAAAAAATGGTAAAGGTGGCATCATTATATTCCTCTGAAAGCACAAACCCTCAAATGGCAGATTCCGCCTCTTCATGTAGCTTATTATCTATTGATACTCAAGGGTTTTCTGTGGAGAACAACCAGGCTGAGCAAGTTGTGGAACCAACAAGCAGGCCATCTGTATCTTCTTTATCTACTTCTGGTGTAGTCTCAAATTTTTCACCTGGACATGATGCCATGAAAGAGAAAAATAAGGTTTGCTTTGGAGAATGTGACAATGCTGAAACATTTGGACCTGATGACCCTGCAATTGAGCATGACTCTGTTGTCCCAGGCAGCTGTAATGATAGTTTGGAGACCTCAGAAAGGTCTGGTGTAATGGCAGATACTGAAATCAAAAGCAGTAATATGGTAGAAAAGCAAGCTGGCTCCTTCAGTTTGGCAACTTTATGTCAAGATATTGACCAGAGGCCTGACAACACATCGATAAAGGAAGAATTCCCACCTTCTCCTTCTGATCATCAGAGCATTTTGGTTTCTCTGTCAACCCGTTGCGTGTGGAAAGGAACTGTTTGTGAGCGCTCACATCTCTTTCGTATCAAGTACTATGGCAACTTTGACAAACCTTTAGGCAGATATTTACGTGACCATCTTTTTGACCAGGTTGTCTCCCCTTTATGGTCTTATGCTAATGTTTCTTTTTGTTAACAGTTTGTCTGTATTACTGACAGTAGCTTCTATTGATGTCAGAGTTATAGGTGCCATTCTTGTGATATGCCTTCAGAAGCTCATGTTCATTGTTACACGCATCACCAGGGCAGTCTGACTATATCTGTTAGAAAGCTTCCAGAGATTCTTTTGAAAGGAGAACGAGATGGCAAGATCTGGATGTGGCATAGGTGCTTACGGTGTCCTCGTAACAGTGGATTCCCTCCAGCAACCCGTAGAGTTGTGATGTCTGATGCTGCTTGGGGTTTATCTTTGGGTAAATTCTTGGAGCTTAGCTTTTCAAATCATGCTGCTGCAAGTAGGGTAGCTAGCTGTGGCCATTCTCTTCACAGAGACTGCCTCCGATTTTATGGGTACTTCATGCTTCACTCTTTGTTCTTTCCCTTATCCATCAGATCATCAACTACGGCCTCATGTGCTGACTTTTCTGTTCTTACGTGGACAGGTTTGGAAAAATGGTTGCTTGCTTCCGTTATGCATCAATTGATGTTCACTCTGTATACCTGCCTCCTCCCAAGCTTGATTTCAATTATATGCATCAGGAGTGGATACAGAAGGAGGCGAATGAGGTCTGTTGCTTATGCCAAACAAAGATGTTTTCACCTCTCTTTGGCAGTTTTTGTGACTTTATTTTTCAGCAGATAGTAATATAACTTCAGTATAACAGGTGGCTGATGGGGCAGAACTTTTGTTCAATGAAATTTTAAATGCTTTACACCAAATTGCTGAGAAAAAGCTCATTAATGGTAGCATGAAAGTACCAGAATTAAGGCATCACATTGTTGAACTTGAAGGAATTCTGGAGAAGGAGAAGGCTGAATTTGAGGTGATATGCTGTTCTCACCCTTCTCGATGTTCAGTTGATTTCTTTTCTCAGCATTCATATATTGACTGAGATTGTTGATTCATTTTAGGATTGCCTGCATAGAGTACTGAAAAAGGAGGCGAGGAAGGGGCAACCAGTCTTTGATATTCTTGAGGTTAATAAGCTAAAGAGGCAGTTGATCTTTTATTCATATTTATGGGATCAAATGTTGATATTTGCTGCTGGATCAGATAATGATGAAGTTCTTAACAGTTTCATTATGAGAGATAAGGAGAAGCTGACAGATCTGAATCTAGGACTGAAGCCACAAAAAGACTTTAATAGTTCGGAGACTTCACCTGGAAATTTCACAAACAATGAATTCCTTCATGGGAGCACAAATGCAGTTAACCATCAGGAGGATATCAATGATCATCATACTCATTATTCCAGTCATCAAAAAAGATGTATAGAAGTCGATTCTTTTCAAGGGAAACAAATCAAAACCCTTCGTTCTACCAGCACAGGTGCAAGCGAACAATCAGTTCTTTTAGAAACTGGTCTTATTGGCCGTCGAACCCTCTCTGATGGGCAGTTTCCAGTTATGTTAAATTTATCAGACACTTTTGATGCAAAGTGGACAGGAGAAAATGGTCCTTTCCTTTTTGATTCAAGCTTGTTGGATCCATCAAATTCTTTTGAAGCAGCAGGTGCAGCATCAGTTTCGAAGGATTCCGATGAACGAAGTGGAGCTGAAATTACTCAATCCTTAGCCTCTGCATTGCTCACCAAGTTGGGAGACAGTGCTGAGGACTTCTCAATCTGGATCAGAATGCCTTTTCTGAACTTCTATCGTCCTTTTAACAGGAATTTGGGAAGCACTCCAAGATTTAATGCTCTCAATGAGTATAACTCTGTCTATGTTCCTTTGTTCCGAGAGTTAGAGTGTCAGGGTGGGGCAAGGTTTCTTCTTCCTGTTGGAGTCAATGACACAGTCATCCCAATTTATGATGATGAACCAACCAGTATTATTTCTTATGCACTTGTCTCACTTGAATATCATATTCAGATTTCAGATGAGTGGGAGAGAACAAGAGATGGTGCAGAAACTTCACCTTTGTTGCCACCCTATGATGCAGGAAATCTTCACCTATCTCGGTCATTTGATGAAACTACTTCCGATCCTTATAAAAGTTTTGGATCAGTTGATGATGGCATTTTGTCTTTGTCTGGGAGCAGGGGCTCTGTAGTTTTGGATCCACTTATCTATACAAAAGGAATGCATGTCAAAGTTTCTTTTGCAGATGAAGGCCCACTTGGAAAAGTGAAATATACCGTCACCTGTTATTATGCAAAACATTTTGATGCTTTAAGGAGAACTTGCTGCCCATCAGAGTTTGATTTCATAAGGTCTCTCAGTCGCTGTAAAAAATGGGGAGCGCAGGGTGGCAAGAGCAATGTCTTTTTCGCAAAATCATTGGATGATAGGTTCATTATAAAACAAGTTACAAAAACTGAACTAGAGTCATTTATCAAGTTTGCTCCAGAGTATTTTAAATACCTCTCAGAGTCAATAGGCACTAGAAGCCCCACATGCTTGGCTAAGATTCTTGGTATTTATCAGGTGCCTGCTATTTTGAGCTTGTTCACTTTCATTTTTTATTTTCTTGAAGTTTTTCCTTTCAATCTTGTTTCTTTTATTAGCTATCTCGTTTGGTGAATTTTTTATTTTATTGATGACTTTTCATGCTTAAAAACTGTTATGCTCTCACTAATTTGTGATTAACTCAAACTCAAGAAGTGGGATGCAAAATAGTTTGCGATGAAGCAAATATGTACACTGTGTTACTTGGATCCTGTTGTAGCCCCGTAAGTTTGATTGATGATCTTGGTTGTGTACTAGAGATCAAGTATCTCATACTATACAGTTCCTTCCATATATTTAAAATTATTTCTTTGTAGAATCACATATTTAACACCTTTTTGTCCTGATTCTTAAGGATATGAAACATGGTGAGGAACACCTTAAGAAGAATGATATGTAGAAAAATATGGCTTGTTCTTTCACATGAAACTCCAAAATCAAAGTGTTCTGCTTTCGGCCAAACCAGTAGAAAAGTAAGGTTGATTTTAGAATGTTGGCTTAAACTAATTTACAGGATCAAATTAATTGTAAAAATGAACTATGTATGCCAATCTTTTGTCATTTCTTTGTTTCTTCATTTCAATTTTGTTCTTTGGATTAAACTTGGATTTATCTCTTCTGAGATGAGCTGGAAATATTGCAACATCGTGTTCCAAAGACATGTAGAGCAAGGCAAGTTTTCGAGACAGGTTTACCTGTCCGAAAACTCTTTCCTCATAAGCATTTGGACAATCATATGGTATATATTGCCATGATAAAACGATATGGTACACTCTCTGTAGTCTGTACCATTTCTTTTAAATCGAAACTTTTGAAATTGGAGGTGCAACCACCAAAACAGCTGAATTGCCAAAATCAAAATCATAGTTGAGCTTTAGAACCTCAGAAAAGTGATCTGAAATTTCTTAAAATGAATGATTGTCTATTGTCTAGTCTTTTAATAGAAATTTGATGGTGGATCAGGAGTTACATAACTTATTCATCTGGATAGATGGCAATAGAACATGTCAGTTATTATTGCAGTTAATCATCTTGCAAAAAATGGAGAAACCGGACTCTCCTTTTTGTTTAATGAAAGATTTTGGGGACAAATACCTAGATATTGAATGGAACTAAACTTGATGGTGGATCAGGTGTTACATAACTTATTCATCTGGATAGATGGCAATAGAACATGTCAGTTATTGTTGCAGTAAATCATCTTGCAAAAAATGGAGAAACCTGACTCTCCTTTTTGTTTAATGAAAGATTTTGGGGACAAATACCTAGATATTGAATGGAACTAAACTTTTAGATCCTTGGAAGGATAGTAGATAGGACGTACCAGGTGCTTCTACATCAACTTCAATCATATATCATTATTTGAGGATTTGAAGGAACAATCTTCATATTGCATGAGGGGCATTACAAGCCTCATTAACGTGTGCTAGTTAGCTGTATTTGCTTCAAATATTGCTGAATTCATGAATCAGTTCCACCTTTGATGACTTTAGATAGGTTTTCTTGATCCTATCCGATGGCTGAATCAGTTCAGGACATACATAGTCAAACACACTATTCTAGAGCTTCTATAATTTACTTAGCCATTTAAAACTTCTGAAGATTGATAGGGCACCACTCCATCTCTAGTTTGAGAATAGATGTTCATGAAGAAGTTCTGTGGAGATCTTGTTCCTTTTGTGGTGAATGATTTTGTGTTTACAGCTCAAAGATTGGATTTATAAACAAGTAACAGAAATGAAATTGAAATGAAGAAATGAGATAGGGAGATGAGTGGGGATATCAACACCATGGACCTAAGGCCAGTCTGCATGGCATGCATGATATGTACTATGTCAGTGCTCTACTGGCAAATGGCACTGGTGCAATGTTGACTATGTACCGATATATATTGGCATGCAACCATGTTTGCCAAGCATTTGTCCTGCTTAGCATAGCATTGTTATATTGTGGTGGCACCAGGCCTGCATGTGACTAGCCTACACTACTTAAATCCTTGATCAACCCAAATAAGAACAAGGTGTTTGATGAAGTTACAACAACTAATCAAGTTGAAGGAAGCTGATAGAGTGGGGATGATAGTTAAGAAACAAGAAATTGTTTGAAGGAGGTACATATACTTAGGTTAGAAGCAAATAAAATCATTAACAATAAAACAAATGGCATTGACCATAAAAAAAGATGTTGAGAATATAAATTTTCACTATGCATGGCAATGTTTAGTTGTATTCAACAAAGTTTTCAGGTCTATGAATCTTGAATGATCGAATAAAAAATGATGTTGCTAAGCTTTTATGTTTTTGTGAAAGTATGTAGCTGTGTTTTCAACTTTCATCATTGTTTTTTGCAATCCCAGTGGAGTTGCATACCAGCTTTTCTTGCAACTTGGTTTTGCTAGTTTTATACACCGTCTTCCTATCTCCATTGCTTTAGGAAATGTAATTGCTTGCTTTACTGAAACCTTTATACAGGTTACATCCAGGAACCTGAAGGGTGGAAAGGAACTGAGGATGGATGTGCTGGTTATGGAGAATCTTTTGTTTGGGCGGAATTTGACAAGGTTGTATGACTTAAAGGGATCTTCAAGGTCACGATATAATCCAGATTCAAGTGGTAACAATAAAGTACTTCTTGATCAAAACTTAATCGAGTCAATGCCGACTTCTCCAATTTTTGTGGGGAACAAGGCAAAGCGGCTATTGGAAAGAGCTGTTTGGAATGATACTTCCTTCCTCGCGGTGAGTAGAGAAATTGACCCTGATGTTTGTTAAATTATCAAGGTGGTTAGTGCTTTTATTGAAATTATTTTTTAATGTTTTCTAAATCTTCATTTATACTCCTGACTGCAGTGCAATATTGCTAGAGTGCTTTGTGACTGAATAATTATTTCTCTCAGGAAATATTCATACCAGATTCATATCTTTTTTCTTCCCTCAACCTTTAACCATCTGATTTGAATGTCTAAGTAGAGTTACATTTTGTCTATTTCTTCAAATTTCTATATTCTCTCTGTTTATTTGGCAGGAACATAATCAACTTGTTTGTGCCCTGTTGGTAAATTACATGGTGAGGCATTAAACTTGGTAATCCACACCATTCAAAATGATCTATGACAACAAAGTGCTTGTAAACAAAAATCTTTGAATGTTTTAGAGACTCATTTCTATGCATCAAGTGATCACCAAACAATACTTTTTAATAACAAAATAAAGATCTGTTTTGAACCATCAATAGGAACCATCTAACTCGGTGGAATTTCAATGTACATTTGTTTTAAGGTATCCGAAACATTATTCACAACATGGCTCGTTGGCTTAAATCGCCCAAAGGGCATTTTAGTATGGGGCATAACCAATTTAGTTACACCTTTGGAACATTAAAGTCATTCCTTTATATTTCCTTTATGATTCTAAAATTTGCTATAGCTGCTCTTCTTCCCTCTTATTTTTCCATTTCATTATGTTAGGAAATATCCATATTCGGACCTTGTGTAGTTTCTAATGAACTAAAAATTATTGCTCATGCTGAACTGTATTACTGGTTTCTTCCTTGTTAAAAAATCAATGTGATCAATGTCTAATACATAAGCCACTGATGATGTTGCAGTCTATAGATGTAATGGATTACTCTTTACTGGTTGGAGTGGACGAGGAGAAGCATGAACTGGTACTGGGAATCATAGATTTCATGAGGCAGTATACATGGGACAAACACTTAGAGACATGGGTAAAAGCTTCTGGAATTTTGGGTGGGCCGAAGAATGTGTCTCCAACGGTGGTTTCACCAAAGCAATACAAAAAGCGTTTCAGAAAGGCCATGTCTGCATATTTTCTTGTGGTCCCAGATCAGTGGTCACCTCCTACAATTGTCCCCAACAATTCACAGACTGATGCCTGTCAAGATAATCAGGAGGATGGTTGATTCAAAACATAAGATGGTTTCTGTAAATTTCAAGATGTAAGTATGTGAATTACCAATCTTTCTAAGGTTTTCTTCATACATTTCTCCTTTTTACTTTTTTCTTTTTTTTAGTCCTTACAGTTGACAGCTTCATTCGTATTCTATTGTATGTTTGTGAATTTTTTTTTGAGGATGCAGCACAACACCTTGTACATGCCAGAGAATATTGGCATACTATTAAATAACCCCCACATATACGAATACAGGAAGTTGTTTATGCTTTATCTTCTACCTTTATGTTAAAGTTCTATACACAGTCATTGGCTGTTCTCTAGTCGCTGATTTGTTGACTGCAACAAAATCAGAGTCATCCAAGAATCCTGGCTTGGATGCTACGAAGGCTCCTCTTTGGCTGCTCTTATTGAGGCACTGGCATCTTCATTTGCTCTCCTATCAAAGGCTGTAAGCCCTCTATTCAAGTAGCAACCTCTTTATCCTTCATCACCATCTTCTTCAAGAAAACTAAATCCTCTTACTCATGGCTTCCCTGTTCTTTAGAAAACCACTTGCTACAAGTGTGTTTTTTTATCTCTACTCTATTTTAGGTTTGGAATTCGCCATTGCACACTCTTGCTTATAAAAATAACTACATGTCCTCCTCTAGGTTCTCGTTGCACTCAACTAAGTTGCCTCAACAAGAAATTTTCCTCATGCCCACTTGTATGGTTGAATAGTTCTTGTATGCCATGCAAATTTTGTGACAAGAACAGTGGTAGATCAGGATAGAATTGGATCACACTAAGGTTTGCTGTGCTGGTACCGGTGGCCGTTCCGGCTAATCGATGGTACGGTGCGGTACGGCCCCATACCGTACCAGACCGGTGCGAACTAATGAAAGCAAAGGAAGCAAATCGGGAGAAGAAAAGAGAGAAAGAGAGAGATAAAGAGAGGGGGGGAGAAAGAAAAGGAGGGAGGGGAAGTAGTCAGAGGGGCCGTCGAACAGCCTCCAGCTGGCCGCCGTGGCTGCCAAACAGCGCAATCCACACACGTAGCGCTGCGGGTGTGAAACAGGGGCATCGCCCTTGTTTCACAGGTTTTTTTAAAATACTGAAATTTAAGTGAAGCCGGCAAACCATTTGCGGGCTTCACTATTTTTACTTTTTTTAAAAATAAATTCAAAAAAATGAAGCCGGCAATCCAATTGCCGACTTCACTGATTTTAATTTTTTTTAAAAAAATCTATTAAACAGTGAAGCCGGCAAATGGTTTGTCGGCTTCACTGTTCATCTCCGTTTTAAAAAAAGGGCCGATGCATGAATAGGGCTGACAGTCTTTGTTCCGCGGTCGCAACGCTGCCCGGTGGCCACGATGGCCTCTCTGCCATCCCATCCTCCCGTCTCTGGTGGTCTCCATCCCTCTCTCTCTTTCTCGCTCATTGCGATAGCTCTATCAAATGAACCGAGCCATAGCGGCTTCCGCCACCCTCCGACGGTCGCAGAGGGCCACCGCCGGCTTCCTGCGGGTCTTCCTCTCTCTCCCTCTCCTCTCTCTTTGCTTATGTTTCCCTCTCTTTCTTTTCTAGCACCGACGTGTGCCATTTTTTCCGTCGGAACCATTCCGATTCCCTACCAGTACCGTTCGGTACACCCCGAACTAGCCGGTTCGGAACGGTTTCGAAAATCATGGATCACACGCTACCTCCAGTTTCTGTCGAAACCAAGGTTAAGGTGTTGTCTAAAACTCATGGGGCAGTTTGTGGTGCAAGAATCATGTCGATGAAATATTACCTACATGTGCATGTAAACTAGCATCACTCGTGTGATTATGATATGGAAATAATTCTCCTTTCCTTTCTGTCCATGGATTTCTTTTAATGAAGCATTTTATGATATGTTCAATGCCCTTCTAATCTTTGTGATTTTGATCTCGCTTACATGTGCATGCTAACCATTGAAAATTCGAAAGACATAAGAGATGCTGGACAAATGCTTCTAGATGGAGCTGTTTGTTACTTTAACAGAACCCAAGAGATTATCGGAGGTTATAAGAGGGCATAGGGGCATTGTTACAGCAATGCGTTGTGCACTGCCTTCATAATGTATGGCTGTGAATCATAGGAGATTTTATGAATGATCACTTACCCATGTAACTTGTCTAGATCATAACAAGATGGAGGTGTGCTTGAAGCAAAATGGAGTAATGCACTATTAGCTCGAAGAACAATTGGAGCCAATAGAGATTGTCTGACCATGTGCAGTGATATAAATTTATGACCTTGGTTATGAGTCCATGTTCTAATTAGAGGTAGAGAAAGCTATACATGAGCAGAGAGGAGTTTGAAGCTGCACAAATTTATAATGGGAAGGCAGATGAATGAAAAATGCAAAGTGATTATGATTTTAATTATGTTATTATTTTTTTTATGGGTATTAAGTTCCTGTAATTTTGGCTGATCACGGATAATTCTGTTCAGTTGTTGAGTATAAACACCTACATGTGATGCTGTAATGGTAAAACCATTGTAACATACATAGATCAAGGGAGACATGGGTTCGATGTATTGCAATCTAGGATTAGTGTGGGTAGGTTCCAAATGAACCATGCCACTCATGGACATCTCTTTGCTTGTCAGCTAATTTAAGCTTATTTATTTTGGAAAAGGAGCTGGTCCTCAAGCTGCTATTTGAGACTTGACTTATATATGAGCTGATTCTGACCACTGACTCGATTTATGAGTATGTGCCCAAGCTCAGCTTGATAATTAGCTTGTTCATGTGGTTCATGAGCCAAACTTGAATGTAAGGACCAAGCACAGTATCAGCACAAGCTGTGAACATCCTGGAAGCATAACCAAGGTGAGTCTGAACAATTTCCACCATGGTTTGGCTTGTGGTGTGCAATGAGCCCCCTGAGGTGTATTGATGTTACATGTGTTATATGCAGTTGGGCACCTGGTTAGATTTTTTTTTTGAATGTAGGTATGTCTGTTTTATATATGCATAACCATAAGTAATGGATTAAATATAAAATGACTATTGGAACCAAGAGCTGGTTATCATATTTTCAGTCAACAAAAATTAAATCTAAATGGCTGTTGATTTCGGCGGTGGGTGCAATTTTCTATGAATTGTATAAATTATTGCATCTTGCTTGCTGGTGGAAGTTGGTTAATATGTAATTGATCCAATTATATGATGGGACATTATTTGTCATTGTCGAATTGTATTGGTTTTCATGTAAATTTCATTTATTTAACCTATTGAAAGATTGATATTTGTCGGTCTATCAGGAACAATGTTGTGAATTTTGAGATTTTGGTACTCTCAACATTTTGATGTTAATAGTGAAATTGTCCTTGTTGCAATGAGGGTATTAGGAGAGGAAGAAGTTAGATCAAGGATGAGGAAGATGATTCTAGGTTAGTAGACAAATTTCAGGAACAAAGCATAAATTATTATCTTCTAAAGGAAGGATGACATTCACTTCTGGTCCCTCTCCACTCTGTTGCAAGCTTTTACATTGCTTCGGAAACCTGTTACAGTTTCACTGAGAACAATAAATGGGGATCATAGGCTGGTTGGTAATATGATTTTCCTCACTACTTGGGTTGTAGCATAAGAGAACAGACCCTGTTGACACCATGCAGGATCTACTAAGGCCAGTCGATATTCTATCATGGTGTATATCTCCATTATTAAGCTTGAAAGTTGAGGACTTCGATCATAGTCTTGTTGGTCTTTCTTGTGATGTCAATATCCGGGGAAAAATGCCAACAGCCATTAGATTAAGGGGATGGTTGGTTGGAGACTCGATCATTCCTAACCTACCACAAAACTTTGGTGAACTTTAGATTGAAAACTTAGGGTTGCTATTATTTTTGATATAATAGGTTTTGTGATGATGGATAAGGGCTTTGCCTGTGATTCTGAAGCTTAGTTTGATATCATGGATACCTAATTGGCTATGTGGTCTATCATATCCTCTCATCATCACATCAATCTTTATAATATTTTTATCTCTTTGGTCTTGTCTCCTTGTTTAGCTTTACTGTGATTACATCATAAAGAATTCAAAGTTGGCCTGTCTGTTCCCACCAACTAGAGTGCAAATCTGAAGCCTTGGCAATGTTTTATTTTTTTGTATGTATTCATGAACTTATTATATAATACAAACGACATGAAGATGTAGCAGTGCCTGCCTGTTGGTGAGTGAACATTTTTGGAATAATCTCAACCCTGCGATTCATTTGCTCCATCCATACCTTTCTTAATTCATTCATTGGATTTGTAAACTGTCCAAGTCCCCATTAAAATCATTCACCTTGCTCTGCCATTCTGGACAGAGGATGAGATTAAGTTTTGTATATTTGAATTCAGGAACGTGTGCAATGTGAAGTACCATGGCTTCTATCATCAACCTCCTTTCAAGAGTTAAATCAAGCTATACTGAGGATAGGGATAGCAATGAACCGGTTTGGTTGAACAATCCATCAACGTGAACCTGAAGTATAGATGAGCTGAAACAATAAGACCCAAAAAGTCAGACCTATTTATTTTGTATGGACCAAAAAGTGGCACGTCAACTTAATTACCAAAAAAATCAAAAACAGAGATAGAGATAGATAGATAGATAGACAGAGTCACAGATAGATAAATAGATAGAGAGAGAGAGAGAGATTGCTTTAGTGGAGAAATGGTGCGAGCCCTTGGGTATTAACAAAGATGCAAGCATCACAATTATCTTTCAGTAGACATTGAAAAATAAATGTTTACTTCACATGATGTTGCTATATTGGACATGAAACCAAAGAAAAAGAAAAGAAAAATGAAGGCCTTGTAAGCTAGCTTCTGTGCGAGGTCTTACCAAAGCACTATGACCCATTGCAAACACTTCCCTGGTCACACCTAGAATAGTTCAAAAGTTCTAGAACATCTTATCACCATTCAAACTTGGGATTTCATTGGTGCAGAAGGGGCAGACAAATTGACTATATGTACCCAATCCAGGATTGTTGGATAGATCTCATTTAGCTTGCCGAAACTTCAGAACTTGCAGATCTGGGGTTGTAGTTTTCCTTTCCCCTAGTCTTTCTAACCTTCTTGCTATGATTCTAAATAATGACGTCTTTGACGATTTCAGTGCTTTTGTTGATGTGCTACAGACTACATAGGACCACACATTAATCAACATGAAGGACCACAAATTAAAATAACGTGCCTCAAAGAGAAAATCCTATGTTTACCGAGCCTAAATTATTAGGTGTCAGATTAATGGATTACTAAAGGATGTGTGTGTGTTGCACTTGCAAGGCTGACCAGCAAGCCTTGGGCAACAAAACAAATTAAATTAAAAGAAAAAAAAAAGGGTACACAAAGAGCTAAAGCAGAAAAATGTTACTACTTTCCTCTCATTAGCACATTAGAGAAACCTATGCAATGATTATTTATTATTAAGACTTGAATATGTTCCTTGTTATAGGTTGGGCTTAGAGAACCTTTCTCCTTCCCCAAGATAAAAAGAGTGCACTTTTGTGAAAGCCAAGCAGGAGCCATCTCCGGCTCCTCTCATGTGCAACACACCACGTACTGGTGCACGAGTTACCTCGGTTGCCTTTTTTTGGTTT
The DNA here is from genome assembly GCF_000442705.2 of Elaeis guineensis. Lineage (NCBI taxonomy): Eukaryota > Viridiplantae > Streptophyta > Magnoliopsida > Arecales > Arecaceae > Elaeis > Elaeis guineensis. The sequence goes on along the minus strand of NC_026005.2, from coordinate 11,786,127 downwards.
TCCTCTTTTCAATGGAGCCGATGGCTGTGAGGGCATTATAATTGGCGTTCCACGCTTAGGTCCTTTAAGACATTTTGTCAAGCATTCTATCACCACCTTTGCGCTTATGACCAGCTCCAGCTTTTGGCTTTGAATAGTATTGCACGCATCTGTTCACAAAAGACCTCCAGAACTTGAAGTGTCCCTACGTGCTAGCGTGTTGGTGACAAGCAGAGCTAGTGATCGGATTAGATGCGGATTGAATCAAAAAATCATCAATCTAAATCTGATCTATTTATTAAACAAATCAAAAATTTAAATTTAAATTCAATCTGTTTATTAAATAGTTAATCTGATTCAATTTGTTTAACCTATTTATTAAACAGATCAAGCTACGTTAAATAGGTTAAACAAATTAAATTGATTTTTAATGGGTTAAATAAGTCGGATTCAACGGATTAGAAATAGATTAAATAAATTTTAAACAAATTAAATAGATCTTAAATGGATTAAACATGTTATCTGACTCAATCCGATCTGAATATTAAATGAGTTAAATGAATCAGATATCTAAAATTTAAATCTGACTCAAATATTAAACAGATTAAATGAATCGATCTATTTATGATCTAAATCTATTTAGTTTAAATCAAAATTTATTTATGATGAATTGAATATGAATTGGGTTGATAAATCGGATCATATTTTGTCAACCTTAATTAGTGATGAGCATATCCATACAAACCTCCTTCCCATTTATAAAATATATCATGTCCAAAGAGTAGCGAGATTTGGCTGTGAAACCGTAGATGGGGAAAGAGGGTTTTGCTGATGTGAGAAGGGAGGGTGGGAATCATTGACTCCTAGTTGATGCTAACCAGGGATAACTTGGTAATTAGATTAACCATAGATAGTTCTTAAAATTTAATTATAAATATGGATTAGTCAAGGTTTGCATATAACTTTAATATAATGGTGCATGTAGTTTGCCCAAAAAAAAAAAAAAAAATCCAATAATAATAACTTAAATTAACAAAATTGATAAAATATTTTATTTTATTATTGAATGTATTATTTGGGTTTTATGAAAAGAAAAAAGAAAAGCTGACTTATAAATTTCATTTGTACAAGCTAACTGCTTGATTTAGTCCCAAATGCTTTTGGGGTTTCTTCCTCAAGCCTAATGAATTAGAATGTAAAAAAGTTCATGCATTCCCGTTTTGTAGCCCAAGTCTGAACCATGCTTTTGCTAAGTGAGCTTTAGGGCATCTGAAACTAGGCTCTCTTTGGCCACTTTCGCTTGTGCCTTTATTTGCATGTTGAGAAAGTGACAAGGAAGCTGCAGTTGTGACCAGCCATATATCCTTGTAATACAAGCAACTTCTTTTTTCAGTTTATCAGGGTGATTTAGTCACTATCAGATATCAAGATCTTAGAAATGTCGGTGTACACCTTTGCTTTGAAAAAAAAAAAGAAAAAAATGAAGTTATATTGCTATTCTCTGATCGATTTACGAATGAAATGCATGATATGGTCTGAAGACATGTATCTCCTATTTGTATACCAAAAAAACCAATTGTTAGATTTAAATTTTTTTCTTCTTTTTGCCTTTTTGAAAAACTCTATGTCGATTTGGATCCCCAAGATTCTAGTCTCATTACAAAAAGTTGAGGTTTGATAATTTTCTTCAATATTTTTTACTCCAATACTAATTTCATCTTATCTCATACAAGTATTGCTAATTACCGAACGTCACCGGTGATAATTAAACTAGGACTGCTTCCTCTATCTATTCGAATTGTAGGGCGCTTGTTATGTAAGCAAGTGTATTGATCCCACATGATGATTTTGTCATTGCAACCAGGTTGGATCCATTTATCCTAGCTACTTGAGTTATATATATAACAAAAAGTGAAAATAGGGATATTCCACTCTTCTTAATCTTAGTCTGGTTTCTACTTGCCTATGAGACTGAATCATGTGTTGTATGTTTGTTGTCAATGCTCTAACATCCATTAATGAGCTTTGTGTGCAGCTTTCCTCACTGTATGGTCATGGGTGCAAGGACAAGAGAAAAAAATCATGTACTCTCTCTCCTTTGCTAAACTCAATATCTTTCTTGACTTTTAGGAGAGGGCCGCGGTTTCAATAATGCAACTGTTCACAAATAATTGCTCTTCTCAGACCTTTAGCTCATTATTACAATAATTGAAGACCATTATTGTGCAGCACATAGAAAGAAAAGACCAAAAATATGTCATTTGAATCAACATATGACCATGTCACCATGAATTTTAAACCATATTACAAGGTTAAGAAGACAAAATTTATTCTAAGATAAAATATGATAGTTTTTAGCATAAAAAATTAATGATATGCAGAGACAAAATTATATTATTTTAGAATACAGGTGCAACTAAATATTGTTAAAAGTTAAAACCATTATATAATCCCATTATAATAATTTAATTAACTGGCAGACAGACATATAATAGTTATAAATATGCACTATATATATATAGTAATTGCGGTATAGGGTTAGCTAAAGTGGGTCTCCGGGCTCTTACCTACTAAATTCAGGACCGCAGAGGCTCTGATACCATGGGGATCTAACTATAAAAAGAAGGATCTATATATATATATATATATATATATATATATATATTACATGACATGGAGATGGACTAAAACTAGGATTACAGGTATTATCATGAATGCAAGCTCTAGTACAACATTATGCTAAGGATAAAGCATCTGCCAAAAAGGGGCAATGATATGGACTTAGGAGGAGAAATTGACAATAGATCTAGATCCATCATATGAACTACATTGTCAGAGAGATGATAAAGCAGTCATTAGTGCAGTTTGGGAAAAGAAACTAATAAGTTTATACCTGTAGAAATGCTTAAGTGACAATATTTTCGCACGAAAAGATTGCCCCATCATGCTTGTCAATCAATGTTGAAAGAAGGTGGTTGCTAACTTGGTGGTAAATAATTCACATGGTGCTTGTACATGAAACTTGAGAGAATTCCATCTCAGTTACAACTGAGGAGTGCTGGATGTCAAGGAAGGAGTTTGAATCTTCTATGGTCTTTACTATTGTGAACTCCCAGTGATTAGCCCATGTGGTGATGGTCATGGACCACAAGACAAGAAAGAAACCATTGCATGGTCCTCATTCCATGCACTGTCTGATTCAACCAATCAACATGCAGCCATACTGTGGTGGCCACAAACTATCCAAGCACTTGGAAAAGCTTTCCTTGCTTTATAGTCCAAAATCATTAGCCAGACTTGGACAAATAAATATATGAAAAATAAATGACCATATAGTGTTCATGTCTTCCAGCTCAATCATCCATCCAACATGGTAGAAGACCGATGAAATTCATAAAAAGCTAAATACTTTTCAGTTTCAGAGGGATTTCACTGTTCGCCTAGAATAAATTGCAGTTTAAATTTCACCACTCATAGGATGGCATTACAGAATTTCGAAGTTTATCATGCTGGTAATTTTCGATGGTGTTGTAAGTGAATATACAAAAATACTCATTCGATGAGCAACTAGAAAGATAATATAGTGATGATGTTATGTAATATTTTCGATATATAATATTAAGTGTTAATTATAAAGGAAGGAGGGACCAGGGTCAGTCTTCAGGTAGCTCTCCGAGGCTGATTGGAGGAGATATCACAAGTCTAGAATGATAGAGGTGTTGAAAATTTTACTAAAGCGGACGGCAGGAACTGACAGGGGAGATGTGGCATCGAGATCTCTGCAATAGAAGAGATGGCTGGGTGGAGACCGAACGCTTCAACGACACCCACAAAAAAAGACATCGGAATTAACGGCTTTTTTCCACCAACCATTTCTTTTCTCTCTCCGTTTTCTATTCTCCCCATGACCTCCCCCACCCCCTCCTTCCTTCTGGATTTTATCACCCTCTCTCTCTCTCCCTCCGTGTCCCATAAGCCATTTGACTTTTGCTAAAGCTGAAGGTAGTATGATGCGACAACCCCCACGAGAGAGAGAGAGAGAGAGAGAGAGAGAGAGAGAGAGAGATTCTCTCAACGAGGAGGGGAACAGAGGGACAGGGAGAGAGCATGGTATTTGTTTTGTATCGCATTGTTGGAATTTGCTTTACGAAGGTCAGCCACGATTCTTCCCCACCCCACGGCCCCAACCCCACCCTGACAAAATGAGGCCATTGGAGAATATCATATTACAAAAAAAGGTTCCTATGGTCGTGCCACGTACCCAATTACATAGAGTTTTAAAGTTCTAATCACTCTTTTCTCATCCAGCCTGGTACGTACCAGCCAGCAATTAAAAATTAGCAGCTCTTCTTCCTCCTTCAAACTCTCTCTACTCTTCCACCCTTTCTCAGACTCCGCACCTTTTAATGATTCATTGATACACATATTGCGCATCTTACGTCATATTAATACGTACATCTAAATGAGATAATACATGGTCTAGAATACTGTTATATATGTTTCTAATATATATAGTATATGCCAAGTGATAATACGCACATGAACCGCCTTAATATGCTGCTGATTCATGCCCAATGATTCATTCGTCAACATTTGATGATGGTAAGAAAAGAAAGATGAGAGAGAAGAGATGTCAGAAGAGAGATGGAGCTCTTGATATCGTAAAGAGCAGTTAGGTTAGTGCATTGGAGAAGAGAGAGAGAGAGGCAAGATCGGAATGGAAAATAAGTGGAGAAAATAAATAGGTTACGCTTCCATTAGTTTTTTCCCACATGAATATTTGTTCTTTTCTTGCTTTTAACTGTGTTTGTGATATTGACATTTATCAGCTCACATTGAGAGCTCACCATATGATTCCTTTTATAATCTTACCAAAGGATTTTTGTCCCATCCAACCCCATTCTTGACATTGTCTATGCATGCGCGTATTAGACATCCGTGCAGCCTCTCCTTTTTCTCTTTTCTTCCCCTTCCTCCCCTTTCCCATCTTTTATTTGTCCCCTTGCTCTATTGATTTCTTATCTTTATTTTGTTTTTATAATGATTCAGCCTTTCCTTTTTTTAATATAATTTAATAATATTTTATAATATGTTTCTCATTAGATATTTATTTTTCTATAAAATTATAAATATGGTTGCTAGCATGCATGGATGCGTGGCAGACAAGAACTGGATAACAGCTTAGTTCATATTCTAGTTGAAGATGCCAATGGGCACCCTGAGGTGTAAAGCATAATCCCATAGCTCTTTTGAATAGCATCGTTCTTTTGCATGTCATGGCTAAACTTGGTGCAATTTATTTGGGTGAGTTGTTTTGTTTGTGTGTGTGTGGGTGTGGTGGGCGTGGGGATGTTGTCAGGGCTGATGTATGATTTTGCTTCATGGCAACCAGAGGTGATCGGCTAAGTTATCTTCCACACATAACTTATGTTATCTATGTATCTCATCTAATCTAAAGAATTCTATTGGTTGGTACAGAATGTGCTTGTGTGGTTATAGGTGATGAAGTCAATGGCGTAGATAGAGAAGATTAAAGAATTATGTAATGGCAACTGATTCCAATAGCCTTTGAAGTTAATTGCCTGATACACGTCCAAGAAAAATACAGCAACGTAGCGCTAAATGTTAATTATACTCTCGGCCAATGAACTTTTATGGTGATGATCTTCCCTTGATATGTCCAAGAGCATTTGGTTGCATTGTTCAAAAAAGAAACAAGAGGAACAGCCCTCCCTTTTGATGATCGATTTAAATTGTTTGTGAAGGCCATCTACGTGAACCAATTCTGTTGCTATTTGAGTTTGAATAACAAATGGTAGAGTAACAGGGAAAGGACATTCTCCATTAACAAAACCATTTAAATGATACAATCCATAAGATGCTCATAGAACTTCTCATATAAATAAATTATTAATTAAATTTATGACTTATATGGCTCTACGCAAGCAAAACCCGGATTCCCTGCCGAGTTAGCCGAGTGATTGTGGTTTTCGATGAGTGATTATCGGGTCTGTTGGAACTTTTCTTGCCGTCGCTATTATGGATCTTTAGAACCAGATTCAGCTCCTACTAAAGGAGAAGATTAGGGGGATTAAAAGAAATGATCTTTCCTTTTGTTTAGTTTATTATCATGGGAATTTGTGATATGATTCCTCGAGATAGAGGTAGTTTGTGCATGATGTGCTTAGATGATTCTTTATTCTTTCCGCACTCGACTAGCATCCATGCAAACTATTTTATCTCCAATTAACATAGATGTAAGCTCAAAGGAAAGATTAAGTGAAGCTGAAGCTCAATTTTAAACACCTTAAATGCATAACAATTTTTTTTCATACTCAACTACTAGCAAAGATGCAACCATTTCAAAATACAAGGAAAGAGTGCAATGATCATAAACACTTTCAACAAAGCCAGCGTGCATAAACGCTGCATGTGCGGAAACCAGCGAAAAGATTTTGAGTCTACGAAAATAATTGTTGATGGATATTCATGATAAATGATAACTCTTTGGTGGTAGCATAATTTGATAATTATTTTTCAATAATTAATCTAATTAAGCACCAACTATCAAATAATTCATGTTTCAGTGAAAATTCTGCTGAATAATTACCAACTAATTTATTTATTGTTTTTTACTGGATAACTGAAGAACTTATATTGTCAGTTAGTGGTTTTGTTTTTGTCTTTCTTGCCTCAGCTTGCTCAGAAAGGTATTTCTTCATCTTATGATTTTGAATTAATGTTCCTCTTTGATAATTTTATTGCTCCAGGGAGTTGCAACTAAAAAATAAGGTTCAAACATGCGTTAATGGAAGCAGGAGATTAGGTCATTAATGTAAGCGAGAGAGGTATAATTCACTTGAAAGGATAATAGTTCAACAAAAAAACCATTATAATGGCATCATAATGTTATGGAGAAAATAAACCGAGGAAGGCATTCTTGGGTTGATATGCCATCCCAAGCAAGGCACTTGGATCCTATATGATTTAAAAATATGGGAACCCTGAGCTCCTAGAGGAGAGAGGAGGAGCATAGCTAAGAATAATATACTATAAACCAAATATAAAAAGTTTATGAAAAGAACAAAAGAATAAACAAACAAAAAACTATTATTTTTGAAAGACAGATTAGTTTATGTTTGGATACCCATGGCTGGTCAGTGTCAGCGGCCGGTCACATGCACTTCTCTGCCCGGGCCCAAAGGCCTGAACGGAGACCCACTGTCTCTCTCTCTACCTCTTTCTCTCTCCTCCAAGAGCTGTAGCTTTGGGTTTCGGCTCTTCCATTTAGCTTTTCCTTCCCCAACGCACACTTACAGCCCCCACTCCTCACTGTCAACGCAAACAAAAAGAGCTCCTCACGAAGTTTCCTCCATCTCTCTCTCGCCATTACAAAAGGGGGAGGGTAGCCCATTTCTCTTCTCTTTATCGCTTCTCCTTTGCCCCTGGACACCCATCACGGGAGGTGCATTCTTGGGTCCTTCTCCGTTGCTTGTTTTCTTTGTTTCTCTTTGTGCAAGCATTTGCTGTGTTGATCCAAAGGAGAGTTTTTGATGTGACTGCTTGCATCTGGGTGGTGGGTTTTGTGGTTTTGGTGGTTCAGGACATGGTTTTGTTTGGTTTTTAGGCGTGTAGTTGTTTAAACTTGAGGGTGGAGGTGGGAAAGATGTGATTTTGAGCCCCTTCTTGATGTAAAAAAAAAAAGTTTTTTTTTTTTTTTTCTATCTTTATCTTTTGCTTCGACACTTGTTCTGATACTGATGGGCATTTTTTCTGGGTAATGGGCTCTGGGTTTTTAGCTTGAAAGAGGGATCTTGGAAATTTTGGCCGCATGGGTCTTGGTTGTTGCTCTGTTACTAGGTATTAAATATGTAATTTCCCCCCTCTTTTACTGCAAGAATGGTGGATGGGAATATTGGTCTTTAGGGAAAGGTCCTTTTGGTGGTCTTATAGGCTGCTTAAAGGATCTAGAATTTTGATGGGCATTTCTAGGGTTTCTTTCTTTCAATGGAAAAGGTTTCTTAGGAATTGAAGGTCAGCATTTTTTTGATGATTTACCTGAACTTCGTATGCAAGCATATAGTAGCATGTCCTGGTTTATAGCTTAAAAATGTGACTTTGGATGGTTTGATAACCTCTATTTTAGATTGTTGTGCTGAGATTTGCGTAAAGAGAACAAGGTTAGACGTTTGAAAAGCATGGATTTTTTGCGTTCTTCTCCATATTCGAGCACAAATTTGTTAATTTCGCTAGAGCGGTGACTTCTCATGATATTCTTTGAGGTTTCTCTGTGGAAGGTTTAACATGTTAAAGGAAAAATACTCGCTTTCCTGGTATTCGTTTCCGTATTTGCTGAAACTATTTTGAAGCTCTTGTTCTGTGTTCCTACTTCCTTGTAGATATCTGAGTGTTGTTGTTTGTACTTCGCCTAGACTGTAGATCAAATGTTCTTGGGTACCTACTTTGTTCTTGCTCTTGGGAATTTAATCTGCTACTCTGGCGAAGGTGTCGTTGGTTCTCTATTCTGTCCATTGTGAACCATAATTAGCAGGAGCTACTGGATTTTATTCAATTTTTCCAATTTGATTTGGTCTGAACTTCCCTGCAGAGCAGATGCTCTCTTTGTCCCAACACTAAATATGAGATCAATTTAATATTCGTTCTTATCTCTTTAATCTTAAATTTGCTCAATAATTTTGTTAATGGTGATCAAGAAAAGTTGCTCGTTGTGGCTGACAGATCATTATCTCTCTTGTTCCTTTGCAGATCTCTTACCACTACTTCTAAAAGATGGAGCTTAACATGAGTGGAATCCAAGGGAAAACCAGGAAGAGAAAGGCTCCAGATGATGCTTATTTGGGCTCTGCCTTCTCCTTAGATGAGCTGAATCAAGACCTTCTCGAAAGGGTCCTTTCCTGTCTTCCTCCCTCGAGCTTCTTTCGCCTTCGTTCGGTGTGCAAAAGATGGAATTCTGTTGCAACCTCTGCAACATTTCAGCTTGCCTGCTCTCAGATACCGTTCAGAGACCCATGGTTTCTCATGGTTGGTCAAGATCTAGACCGGTCCGTTGTTTTTGACAGCAGTGAAGCTAGCTGGAAAAATCTAAGGCATCCAGCTTACCTCCAACAAAGCCATGCTTGCAAGCCCATCCCTGTTGCATCATCTGGAGGTCTTGTCTGTTACCGCACCGATTCTGGCAAGTTGATTGTGTGCAATCCGGTCACTGGTGCCTGCCGCGAGCTCCCTCTGGTGGGCCAGGCCAGTGAAAGCCAAACTCTCCATGCTATCACCATGTACTGCTCTCCAAAAGATCCAGCTTCCTATAGAATTGTACTTGTCCAAGGTGAATTCTCAAACCTTTCTTTCAAAGTCTTCAGCTCCATGAAAAACATGTGGGAAGATGAAGTTCTGTTGGTTCAGAAAGCTGAGAATTCTTCGGAATCTAGTGTTGCCGGTGACGAGACTCTCTATTTTCTTAGCAAAGCGGGAGATGTTGTGGCCACCAACATGCAGAGGAGCCCATCTAAGCAATATTCATCAGTTCTAACCATGGAAAATGGAGAGGAGGTTGTGTATTTCCTTAGTCAATCAGGGACTGTCGTGGCTTGCAATCTTGCTCGGAAGACCTTCTTCGAACACCCAAGATTGCTGCCCATCTTTTTCGAGTACTCGATCGATGTGGTTGAGTGCAAGGGGGAGATGCTAGTTGTTGTGCTATCAGAGTTCCTAGAGACTGCAAGCTTGAGAGTCTGGAAGTTCTCCAGGGGAGACCACTCATGGCGGCAGGTCGCCGCAATGCCGCCATCCATGTCCCATGAATTCTATGGCAAAAAGGTTGACATAAACTGCATTGGCAGTGGGGGTATGATCTTCATATGTGTCAGTTCTGGCGAGTTCAGCAGCTATGTCATGTGTAATGTGGTGACTGATGAGTGGATAGAACTGCCCAAGTGTTATGTAAATGGCAAGGCTAAGGAGTTCATGTCTGCCTTCTGTTTTGAGCCAAGGGTGGAGGCTTCTGTTTGAGTGTCTGAAGAAGTTTGTGTGACTGTTTGTATCTTGATTTATAGTTTGAGATATTATTACAAGCTCTTCATTCATTGTTGTGCAATGGCCTGTGGCAAAAGGGTCATCCAATGTGTATGTTTCTTTGTGTTTGTTTGAGTAGTAATCAATCTTTGTTGTCCAAGATAGTCTTACATGTTTAGAATCTCTTTGAAGCTTTCCCTGTGAATCTATTGGGTGCCCTCCAGTAGGAAAAGTGAGTGCTTTGCTTTTGAAGGTAGTTTGGCTTCCACCAGGGGCATTACAGGTACATTTTTAAAGTAATAACTAGAATCAATATGGGGATTTTTTCTGTCATTCCTGTGGGCTGTTTGGGAAATTGCTTGAGTGAGAGGTGTGTCAATTTGCACTGAGAACTGGGGAGCGGCTGGGGATTGTGATTGCTGGCACGGTGAGTTGGTCACTGGAGAACCCTGCAATGTTGCTGTCTTAGTTGGAGAAAGGCTTGAACATTTGAACTAGCGTAGACAATAGTCCTGTTAATCGCTGGTTCCAACAATTCTCTGTAGAAATTTAGATGTGCTGTTCCTTAGAGGGTTTTAGATAAAATTAAAAAGTTGCTTCTACTATTCGAAGTTTTTATTATTATTATTATTATTATTATTATTATTATTATTCTTTTTGTAGGATTCAGATGTTTTCTCGCTGTTGGATGGAATGTCTTGGATCCTTGTCGTATAACAATCATTTGGTACAACTTGTGCAACTTGTAATTAGAAAGGAGGAAAAAACTTGTGCAACTTGTGATAAAAATTTGTACAAATAGCTTTCAAAATTTATGTAATTTATTTTCTGTAAAATCATTTGGTCTAGATAATGAAGTTAGCTTTCGCAAAATTGGTGCAGTTGATCTTTAAAATCTGTACTATAGCATTTAATTACATAGTTGTGCAAGCATAGTTGTATGCTACCATGATTGGAATAAAGTTGGTTCCTGTTTGATGGCAAAATACATTCCACCCTGCAAAAAAGAAAAAAAAATGAATTTAGGTTGCGAATAACAAAACCAGTCTTTTTTTCAAAGTTTTCAATCTTATAATGAGAAAATAATCTGATGGGTTTCCTTCCATTTTCTAATACGCATGTAATGCTCCCATTTATGCTTTACTCCGACTTCAGCCATCATCCTGATTATGTCATCCTAGAAATAACACTCCAAACGAATATATTTTTTTTAATTTCCCCTTCGAGTACTGCAGAGTCCGTAGGAGATTACAGCCAGAGAACCAGCATAGCCTTTGACTGATAAATTTAATAGCCTTATTGCTAGGTTCTATTTGGTTATTGAAAAATTGGTAAAACAATTCATCAAAGAAAACTGAAAGGTAAAGAGAATTAAAATTTTGTATATCTTCTAAATAATTCTCAAAGTTCTTTTAATTTTAAAAAATAAAATAATTTTCTAAACTAAAAAGAAGCTCTCTAATAAACTCTTTTTTTTTAATCTCACCTTCTTAACAACCTAATAGAAGCTAAGAGTGCACATGAATGCGCCACAGAACTTAATCCAAGCTGAATTTGATTAGACTCACGTTAGGAAGCAAGCTTGGGTGGGTCATTTATAGAACATTTAAGTAGCATCATAATTGCAAAAAAAATCAATATTCGTGGTAAAAATATAGCTATGGAATGACATGAATATTTGAATTAAAAAATATTTTGATAAATGATTATATATATATATATATATATATATATATATATATATATATATATATTATACGTGTGTACACACACGTCGCTGGTGGCTCCCAGTGGTGGGAACTAGTGGAGCCTGATGACGTGGCTCCCACGGGGTCTGGAAGCCTCCACCTGCGGAGAGAAACAGCAACTGTTCTCATGGGTCCCATTACACATACCGATCAAAATAAAATAACTTTTACGAAGTTGGAAACATATCTACCGTTGGATCGAAATATATCGTAAACTATCAATGGATCTCTTCGATCTCGGAGGTGCCAGCTGGGCCTCGCCGAACGGCATTCTCGCCGCATCATGCGGAAAACGAGCACCGGTGATTTCCGGTGACGAGACGTCGACTTCTCCGGATCGCCACCCGCCTCTACCCGACCACGCGATGAAAGGAGTCTTCTTAGAAATTGATTCGTTAAAATAAATAAATTTTCTGTAACTTAAAAAAATATCAAACAGATCTTTTTATTTAACAAATAATTTTAATAAAGCTTTAACGTTCACTTAAATTCCGGCGGTGTTAGCTTACCGTTATAAAAGGTAAAAATATCTCTATTATTTAATATTTAAAATGATTTTTCCTGCGATGCTTTAAAATTTATTTTAATTTTTTTATTGTTAGTTTTTTTTTTTTTTTGACCATTCGACTCAGGATAGATGATATTGATTTATCCATTCATAATATTTTAACTAATTATATACATGATTGGTGTGCTAAATAATTTAAATTATAATTTTTTTTAAAAAATAAAATATTAAATAATTAGAATTTTAAAAAATATTTATTTTGGAAGCAACTTCTTCTTCCCTCTTTACCTCTCCTTTCCGATTTTTTTCTCGTTTACCTTCGACCTTTGACCGCTGCGGTCTCCTCTTCCTTCACCACTTCAACTGCTACTAATCAAGTCCAACCCCTCCACCATCGCCTCAACTACCTTCTTTTCAATTTTCGATCAGCGATAATACCCACCTACCTCCACTCTTTTGTTTTCTCCTCCAACTGCTGTGGCTGCTTTTTCCCTACCGTCTCCTTCTCGATCTCCAACCCACAATCAAGCCCCCCACCATGCTATACTTCTCCTCTATTGGCCAGTGCAATCCATTCCTGCCCAATTATCCTCTCTTCTCCTTCATCTTCGATTGCCGCCGCCGTCTCAATCGTCTTCAATCAAGCCCTGTCCTTCCTCTATCGTATCGATCGTACTGCTGCGACTGTCTCTCTCCCCTTTGACCATCTCCTTCTCTCGATCCGTCCGCCTTATCCTCCACTTCTGATTTCGATGACTTGAAGCTCGACTAACGGCTTGAGTGGAGGAGGAGGGGACGGTAGCTAGCAATAATAAGAAGGTAGATGGCAAAAAAAAATTATATATGGTTGAAAAATAATAAAATATTATTTTTAAAAAAATAAAAAAGTGTATATAATTTTTTAAATATTTTTTGTAATAAAATTTTATAAAAGAGAAATCTAGCAAAATTTTTGAAAATATAACAAAATATAAATGGAATTGGGCTAAGTTTGAGGTGATATTTTTATAATATATATTTATTTAATTTATTAAAAAAAAAAAAAAGAAGAAGAAGAAGAAGAAGAAAGGAAGAAGGAGAAGACGACGACGACGGATGCACGAACAATCTTTCTTCCCTTCGGATGTCGATCTTGTAACACCCCGGCCCAAAATTGGGCCCAAAATCAGCCACGGCCCATAAAAAAAAAAAAGGAAAAAATAGAAGATATCGGGAGGAAGAAGACTCCCATTAAGAGTCTTCTTCCCACCGTAAAAAAGAGAGGGGAATCTGAGTAAAAAACGGATTCTTCCCCTGTAAAACCCAAGCCCCTCGCCTCCTCCTTCGTGAATCACCTTAAAATCTCTCTCTCCCGATTTTTCTTATTCTCGGATTAAAGGTTTTTTGCCAGCGATTTAGTGGCCCAAAAATACCACAAAGAGCAAGGTAATCAAAGACTCCTCCCTTCAATTCCTTTTGATTATAAATCAGGATTTCTACCGATTTATTGTTGTTTTTTTTTGAGAAAAACTTCGAGATTTTGAAACCTCTGTTTTGGCCATCCGTGTGTGTGTGTTTTCCGACGTCGTTCGCCGCCGGCGAGCACCCAGATCGAGTGTCATGGTTGCGCCGCCTCAGGCTAGACCTCTCCTCCCGTCGTTTCGACGAGATCCCATGGGAGATTTGGACGGGAAAGAAGGGGGGATCGCGTCCCCTGTTTCGGTCAAAAACAAGCCGTGCGAAGAAAAGAAAAGAAGGAAGAAGAAGAAGAAAAGAAAAGAAAAGAAAAAGGAAAAAGAAAAAGAAAAATAAAGAAAAATAAAAATAAAAGAAAGAGAAAAATTAAAATTAAAATAAAATAAAATAAAAAGAAGAAGAAGAGAGAAAAATTTTTTCTCTCTCCTCTCTCTACCTTCTCTCTCCAATTTCTCTCTCTAGATTCTCTCTCTAGACCTTTCTCTCTCTTTATGAATTTTGTCTCTCTAGAGTCTTCCTCATTCTTTGATTTCATCACAGACCGTAGAATAAACTTCAGATGAAAATAAGATGATCTGAGATTGCTCCGAAATTCGTGTGGTATGATCTGATCCCAGTCCGATCCTATTCGAAATTTGTAACACTTGATTCATATTGAGTCACCCTGATAGGACCTCTGATGATCTCGATCATGAGTGCCTCATCGGAGGGATACGAAAGTTTCTCTCTCCACTTTCTCTCTCTACTTTCTCTCTCTAAAATTTTCTCTCTCTTCATGGATTTTCTCTCTCTAGAAGTCTTATGAATCAGTGGAGGATCCAGATACTTAGATAAATCCTAATTTTGATTAATCCTAAGAGAGGTCCTCGATTTGTGTATTAGGATCAATTATCGGTAATTTCTCTATATGTGATTTTTATATTGATCAGGGTTATGAAGAGATGATTGTCTGCATATGATATCAAGTGGAATATTTTGTTAGAGAAATTCATAAATCAAAGAAGAACATTGATTTATGTGCTTGGATCAGTCACCGGTAAAGGTAAGAATCCCTGTACATGATTACTATTGTATATATGCTATTTTACTGTTGGTCTCGCATCATTGGTTTTGCATCGTCGATTTGAGATCGATGAATTTATTATACCTGAGATATTGTTATTTGATTTTGAGCATGAGTATGTTATGTCAATATATATGTATCAGAGATTGATGGCATGATTATATGGATATGACACATCTGAATTGATCATAATGCAAGACAGAATTGATTTGATGAAATCAACACATACTGATTAAATGAAAAGAAAGAGATATATGGTATGGACTAAGCCTTGTCATGTGGAACAGCCCGCCTGGAGCTTATGCCTGGGACAGCCCCCACTGGCTTACAGGTGGATCAGCCGGCCAGGAGCTCATGCCTGGGACAGCCAGCCAGGAGCTTATGCCTGGGACAGCCTCTCACGGGCTTTCGTACGTGGGACAGCCGGCCAAGAGCTCATCCTGGGACAGTCTTGAAAGACTTTTTAAGTGGATTCGATCCGGATGATGACTGAGGTATAGACTTGGATAGTCCAGAGCCAGAAAGAAAATATTAAGAATCATGTGATTATGGAAGGAGAAATGAAAGATAAGATATGAAATAATTGTTGAATAAAAAGGTTTCACCTGTTAACATATGATGATGCATCTATTTTAATAAGACAGAAGATTTATGGATGTTTGCATTATTCTGGACATTGAACATGATATTTTATATTTTATTGCTTATCCTTATTTTCAGACTATATTACTATATCAGTGTGATATAGAAATTCTTACTGGGTTGTAAAGCTTACACCTCTTCATCTTTCTTTTTCTTCTCAGAGTTACAGGACGCTTATGATTAGCTATGACTTAAATTTATGGGTAAGCAGATGGATAGATAGAGTGTCATAGTACCTGCTCAGAAGATTGAAGAAATTTAATTTATAATTATGCAAGATTTTACGAATTATTATTGAAATTAATGATATGGATGTTAAGATTGTAATGATTTAATTTGGCCTTGCATATTCTTTAGGGCTTGCTCTAAGGAGTGTGCGGCCATCACGTATCCGATCCGGATGTTGAGTTCGGGGCGTGACAGATCTCCCCAACGTCGACTTTTCCAAATCCCTGCACCCTTCCTCCCAGCTCCCAACGCCGCCGTGATGCATGCCTCCCACTACTGGTGCTACCTCGTCGACTACTGCGGCAGTGTCAACCTCCACTCACTCCACCTCCGACGGCCGGGGCGACGCCTACACGGCGCGATGTTGCCGACCTGCCTCTTCCGCGTGGGCGCGGCGGGGATCCTCCTGTCGAACGGCCGTCTCCACGTAGTGCGCACCCCCACGGGCGCACATGTCCGGGCCTGCGCTGCAGTCAACCGTCGCAGAAGCCCAACCCAATAAAACCTTTGATCTGACTTCAACCCGAACAAACTCAATGTAGGTCTCACGTTTGGCTTCGTGAACTCGAGCAAATGATTGTTTGAATTTGAACGAGAAATTTTTTGTATAAACTTAGTCTATAATAAGAAAAATACAACAGCAATAGTTTACGGTGGTTGAGCAGGTATATTGAGGTGATTACAACTACTATGATATTTTTTTTCGTTTGCTTAATATATAGCATTTGTTGTAGACTAAGTTTACACAAAGATTTCTCGAATTTGAACATGCTGCTAGATTAGATATTTTATATACGTGCCATGATCTCAAAATCTAATACATCCACATGTTGGAATTCAAACATGGGATCCACGTGGAATCATCCACAATCAGGATTAACATGAGTAGTTACCCATGTTATCCACATTCTATCCATCACCCACGTTTGACTTAAGTGTTTAGTTTACTGCTCCAAGTTGTTATTTATCATCACCCCATAACGCCAATCACATTTGATGGAGACATGATTCTTTAAGTATAAAATGAAAGATCCCCAAGCTTAGATAATCATCTGGTTACATACTGTTTAGTGAGAGATCTCAAAGTTTGGAAGCACTCTCATACAAAATAAAGCTTTTTTTTTTCCTACAATTAAGGTTCTGAAGTCTGGTACGTGATTGGGATTAAGCATAAAGAAGAAGAAAGCACACGTTGCGACTATGTTTGCAGAAGTAAAAGTCAGTTTAATCAATAGAGTTTTAGTGGTATCAATTCGCATCTGTCAATGACAGAAGGTATTTCTAATCGAATTACGTTTTCGTATTTTACGCTCCTTTTACGTTATTGAATGTTCTTATAAGAGAGTTCTATATATTGATAGCCATATTTGTACTTGCTCTTATATAATTTTAAAAGTATGAAAAATATTTTCAGTAGATTAATTGTAGAAGAATGTACTATAATTATATGACTTCAGGTCCAAAAAATACTATATTGTTGTATGTTTTATTTTTCGGTTCAGAGTGCTCTGTGAAGTTGCAATTCATGATATGGAGTAAATATTTTATCTGTTTCATTCCATGGCTAGATTTATTATTTTAATGAACTAATATTTTGATATCAAAGCAAGGTTAGGTTAGATTACCTCTGCCTTGATTTGATTGTTTTGCTGGAAAGTAAATGGATGTTGAGTTGTGTTCCATATCGGCCTTAACTAAAAAAAAAGAATGTTAAGAATACTGTTGCGTTGCTTTTCTTTATTAATGGATGCTCACATGGAGGTATACGGTGAATGCAATCAATAAAATAAAATAAAATAAAGAGAAGATGGTTGCATTTTTCAACTACACGCCATTTCAAATAGCGTGCGCACGCCATTATGCTCAGCATGTCATGCATTTTGTTGGCCGTGGTGGTGGGCAATTCTGAGACTATTTATTAAATTATAATATATTTTGGTGATCTATTCTAATATGCCTATGTACATTATGTTTATTTGTTTCGGATAAATGGATGTTTTTGATAAATGAAATGCCATATAAATTTCTGCTTATGTTCCTATAGATTTGAATACATTACAGTATGATTATTATAATTATATATGGAAAACTAAATGACATATCCACATTGTTACATTTTAAGAACGTAACATAAAAAATATATATTTGATTTGATATTTTATGATCATTACAAGTTAATTAATTAGAAATTAGCCACAGCATCTCTAATTATATCAAATTGTACATTAAGTTTTATTAGATCACGTCTGGAAGAATAACATCAAATTATGGTTAATCATAATTAATATAATAAATTTTATCTCACAAAAATTTTTATTACAGTCATATGATTAATCAGGATGAAATAATAAATCTTTTTCTTAATTTACCTACAGGGATTAAGAAAGTTATACGATTTATCAGTTTCGTCAAACAAAGTTAAATTTGAATCCTAAAATAAAAGCTTAGTCCACGAGCAATTTTTGTTGTATTGATTCATATTTTATGTTGAATCCTAAACATATATTTTTATTCAATTTGCAGCTATACCGTCAATGACTTACTTTGATTTTAAGATTGACATTCCCGAATTGAGCGGTAATAACTACAAGATATGGAGGGAGAGAATTCTCTTTCAATTGGGATGCATGGACATTGACTACGCCATAAGGAAGGAGGAACCACCTACTCCTAGCACTCTAGCTAAAGTTATCCTTTATGAATAGTAAGAGCAATCCAATCGCCTCAGTATGATGTTCATAACGACGCACATATCTGCTAGTATTCGTGGTTCTATAGGGGAGCATGACAATGTAAAGGATTTACTGAAGGCTATAGATGAACAATTCGAGTCTTCAGATAAGACCCTTGCTAGCACTCTCATGATGAAGTTATCATCTATGAGGCTCATCGAAGTCAAAGGTATTCGTGAGCATATCATGCACATGAGGAACATTGCAGCCCAACTTAAGAAGCTAGAGGTGGATGAAGGGAAGGGAACAGTTTTCCTTCGGAATGTCCAAATTGCATCTAAAAATTTTTCTACTATTCTACTTGATTAAGAATCAAATCTTTATCTGATTTGCAGTGAAATCAGAGATCAAATCTCAATTTATCTGGATTAAATCTTCACGGAGGTCTGGATATGCAAACCCTCTACTTCGCATGCATGTCAGATGCCGCAGGAAAGTGGGATGAACTCCAATGCAATTGTCTTCGCAAAACAATCAATCGAGGGATGAGATGTGCTGGTATGACTCTTCACACCAGCAGGTGGGACGTCCAAAGAGACCCCACACCCAAAAGAAGAGGGACGGCAACAAGGGGAGAGGCCAAAGGGAAGAAGGGACCTCTCTCTCTTCTCATGCCTCTCTCTCTCTCTTTCTCTCTTCTCTCAATCTGATTTGTTTGCTATGCATCCATAGGTAGAAACCCTCTCTATTTATACATGATTCTCATGATCCAATGAGAGTAGGACTCCTAACTCAAATCTGATTTGAATTAGTCCAATACTCATGAAAGAATGATTTCTATATGAGATAGAATTGTCATCACTTATGACATACACTTTGCACCCACACCCACTTGGGACGCCCCAAATAAGCACCAAATCAAGTTTTGATCATCCTTCATAAGAGGGTATTCTCAGTGCAAGTAGGAATACTCATATCTCATCCAAAATAGGTCCAATTCGAATCCGATTCGAAGCTGGTTTGAAACAATTTCGAAAGACTATCAATCCCAAACTCTTTAGGACTTTTGTACCAAGTCTAACTTAGATTTTGGACCCATTTAAGTCTAATTAATTCAGATCTAATCTAAAATTAATCAGTAATTAAATTTAATCTTTCATATGCTCCATAGATCATAGATCAGAAATTGTTCATCTCCGAGATTGAACCTGAACCTCATGTGTAGTGCTAGCTAGACATAGTCAACTCTTCAATCTCGTTTGATCAATAACTTAATTCTCAATCAAGCTGGCTTATATGTTCAATCAAATCAAGTATTTCTAAATTGGACATATAAACATAGGCCAAGTCTTTTCTACTTTGTCTGTCCTGTGTGCGTGACTCCATAGGTTCAAACACTAAGCCGGTAGCACAGGAACCAATTTCTGCACTAATCGGGATACCATCTAGCAATGATTTTTAATATCCAGATAGGTCGAATTATCACAAAGAAATATTTCAGAACCTATACATATGGTTATCACATAATTCATCCTTTTGATCCTGAATGCTCTAGGACGGTCTTAGGTTTACTGTCAACCGAGATTGCTTCATCCGCATTGTATTTCAATCGTTCAAATCCATCTCATGGATTACCCTGATCAAGGCTTTGCTGAACTAAAATTCAGTGATACATCAACTCCAATAATCTGGAGGGATCAATCTCATCTTGATTCACACACAGACTTTACAAGTGCTTGACTGTACCCAATAGTCTTTCGTCACTATATTAGAAATTCAGATAGTCCGGCATCAAAGCACAGTAAGTTACTTGCAAGTCACTATAGTGATCTCAGGTCTGAAGGGCACTATACCCATGTATTTCACGAGCAGCTCTTGACAGCAGAATGCTCGGTAGGTGAGTCACTTGTTCAATGATGATATACCCCTACATCTCACTTGTATGCCATACCAGTGTCACCACACTCCTTGGTTAAGAAGACAACCAACCCATATGGCACACAACGACTTCCACTCGATAAACGTCATCGTCCTGTAATGATGTATCATTTGATCGCGAATATATTTAAGAACTATATGATAAATCTTCTCTTTATCGCACACTAGCATAGTTTTAAAGACTTCATCACAACACAAGAGTTCAAGGAAGATATTATTTTGTGATGAAAAATAGCAAAATAATTTTTATTCATTAAATAATAATTCATATACAAAGATGAACTCAATCATCACATGATTGATTTTAGAATACAATTTTCAACAACTCCTGTTTGGACTAAAGTCAATCGAGGCATTATCTTATATCCATCTTCCATTTGAAGTCATCGAACTCTTTGATCCTGAGAGCTTTAGTAAAAGGGTCGCCTAAGTTCTTCTTTCTATCGATTTTTTGAAGTTCGATGTCACCACGGTTCACGATCTCTCGTACCAGGTGATAGGGGCGCAGAACATGTAGCATAAGATGCAGCAATGTATTCTGCTTCGCATATAGAATCGATCACAGTATGTTACTTGAAACTCTTCCAACAAACAGCTCCTTCATTCAGAGTAAATACATAGCCTAACATATTTCTGCTGTCATCACAATCTGACTGAAAATTAAAATTAGTATATCCCACAAGTTTCAGATCAGTGTCTCCATAGATAAGCCATTGATCTTTAGTATTTCTCAAATACTTAAGAATTACTTTCGTAATCTTTCAATACTTCTCATCCTGATCAGACTGGTATCTACTCACTATCCTTAGTGAATAGGCCACATCCGACCTCGTACATGTCACAGTGTACATGATAGATCCCACTGCCGAAGTATATGATATTCTACTCATGCGCTCTCTCTCCTCAGGAGTTATCGGACAATCCTTCTTGGAAAGAGTAATTCCATGACTTTTTAGAAGATAGCCTTTTTTAAAATTATCCATGTTGAACTGCTTCAACAAGGTGTCAATGTACGTAGATTGGGATAGTCCTAGCATCCTTTTAGATCTATTCCTATAGATCTTCATCCCAAGAATGTAGGATGATTCTTCCAAATTCTTCATGGAGAACTATGATGATAGCCACAGCTTCACACTCTGCAAAGCCAAAATATTATTTTTTAGTAACAGTATGTCATCCACATATAGCACAAGAAAAATGACAACAGCATCAAAGCCCACTTGTAGACGCAAGGCTCTTCTCCATTCCTAACAAAGCCATACGTTTTGATCACCTTATCAAAATATATGTTCCAACTCCTAGATGCTTGCTTAAGTCCATAAATAGACCTTTTTAGTTTGCATGCTTTCAACTCATCTGTGGATGTGAACCCTTCATGTTGTATCATATGCATCTCTTTTTCCAGCTCCTCATTAAGGAAAGTGGTTTTGACATCCATCTATCAGATCTCATAATCTAAGTGTGTGGCGATAGCAAGTATAATTCGAATGGACTTGAGTATTGCCACAGAAGAGAACGTCTCATCATAGTCAATACCATAATGCTGACGGTAACCTTTAGCAACTAGATGGGCTTTATAGATCTCTACATTTTCGTCTATTTTTTTTTCTCTTGAAAATCTATTTACACCTTATGGATTTTATCCCTTCGGACGGATCAATCAGTGTCCATACACCATTGATCTCCATGGACTCCATCTCCGACTTCATGGTCTCAAGCCATTTTTGGGAGTCGGGCCTTTGCATGGCCTCCACATAGGTGATCGAATCCTCATCATTCTCATCAAGTTCGATGGGGTCACCGTCCCAGATCAAAAAATCATAGTATCTGTCCGACTAATGCGGTACTCTTCCAGATCACCTTAATGGTGCCTCTACTGGCTCCAAATTTGATTCACCAATCAAATCTAATTCTGTGTGTGTCGATCATCCTACCTCATGAACTTCATCAAGTTCAATTTTACAGGCATTAACTCCTTCATCAAGAAACTTCTTTTCCAAAAAGACTGTCCGGCTGCTGACAAACACCTTTTGCTCTGCAGCGAGGTAGAAGTAGTATCCTTTAGTTTTTTTTGGATACTCTACGAACAAGCATTTATTGGACTTCGGTCCAAGCTTATCTATCTTTAAACGTTTAATATAAGCTGGACACCCTCAGACCCTAAGGTGTGAGAGTATCGGCTTACGTCCAGTCCATATCTCATATGGAGTTTTATCGACAAACTTGCGAGGCACCTTATTTAAAATGTAAAAGGTAATTTCTAGAGCATATCTTCAAAAAGAGATTGGCAGACTTGCAAAGCCCATCATGGATCGGACCATGTCTAACAAGGTTCGATTTCTCCTCTCGGACACACCATTATGCTTTGGTATTCCAGAAGGGGTCTACTGTGAGAGAATCCCATTCTCTTTCAGATATGTCAAGAACTCACTGATAAGATATTCACCTCCTCGATCTGATCAAAAGATCTTAATACTCTTCTCAGTTTGTTTTTTTACTTCAACACGGAATCGTTTAAACATTTCAAAAGATTCTGACTTATGCTTCATAAGATAGACATACCCACACCTCGATAGGTCATCTGTAAACATAATAAAGTAGTAGCATTCTTCTCTGACACGTATGTTCATAGGCCCACATACATCAGTATGTATTAGACCTAAGACATCGCTGGCTCTTTCACCTTTTTCTTTTACAAGGTGACTTAGTCATCTTATCAAGTAGACAGGATTTACAGGTAGGTAATGATTTATAATCATCTATCTCAAGGATATATTTCTTGATCAACCTATCAATCCTATTCTTGTTCACGTGACCAAGCCTACAATGCCAAAAGTAGAATTCACTAACATTATCTAATTTAGGATGTTTACTGACTGTGTATATTATACTAACAGATCATGATATAATGTATATGCCATGTTTCAATTGTCCATGCATAATTGTAGTATCATTCATAATGATATTACAAGAATCATCGTTTATTATAAACTTGTAATCAAGTTTGGCCAAAAGCCTTATAGAGAGGACATTCATAAAAAAGGAGGGACAATAATGACAATCATTTAACATGACACTACTGAACTCGAAGACAAGCTGTAAAGTTTTCAAGCCAGAACTGAAACAGGACTTCCATCTTCAATATTAAGGAACCGCTCGCCCTCTTGAAACTTCCTACTTACCTACAGTCCATGCAATGAATTGCATATATTAATAGGACTTTCGGTATCCAATACCCAGATAGTAGTAGTATCACAAACAGAGAATTATCAGGTGTTATCATATAAGTACCTTATGAAGCAACCGCTTGCTTCTTTCTCTTGTTCTTAAGCCTGTTTGGGTCAAGAGTAGCTATATAGGCAGGACAATTTTTTTTTCAATTACCCAGCTTCTTATAGAAGAAGCACTCTGTCTGGCTCTTGTCAACTTTTGACGGTTTACTCTACTTGAAATCGACGGCACGGGATTTTTGCATCTTTTTTTTCTTTTCTCTCTTAGAAGATCGACATCCTACAGATGAACCTCTCACTAAATTCACTGGCTCCTTCTGGAGTTGGTGATCCTTCTCAAAAGTCTACAGTATCCTAGCAAACCATAGTAGTTTACTGCAAGCTTCGTCATTCTATAATGATTGAGAAAGAGTAGATAGGATTTCGTTAGCGAATTGAAGATAGCATCCTTGCCTAACTGTTCATGCAATGAAAAATCAAATTTGCTAAGGCGTTCAATCTGCTCAATCATGTACAATACATGATCAGTGACTGAAACCCCCTCTCGCATACAGGCATTGAATACTGTGCAGGAGATTTTGTATCTTTTCGCATCCTCAGGGGTGCCAAAAGACTCATTCAACATTTGAATTATCTCTTCTGGCTATGCATCCTCGAACTTACGACTAAATTCATCGTTCATGGCTGTCCTCATCACACAATGCATGGTCGTGCGGTCATTCAGCCACTTCATGTAAGTATTTCTCACAGTATGAGGAGCATTGGCTGTAGGTCTTCAGGTGCCTGATCCATAAGGACATATAAAATTCTCTTATGCTCCAACACGATCTTCAATTTTCGATACCAACTATCGAAGTTGGGTTCGGTGAGCATATCGCTATCCAACAGCGTATTGAGGGATAGTGTGTTGGCCATAACTGAAAGAAGAAAATACTAGCCTATTAGTATATGAATTATTTTTAATTTTAAAAATATAAATTTTAATCTAAAGATTCTCTCACTATTTTTACGAATTGATAGCCTCTATCTCTAACTCGAGAAATTACACTAATTCTTTAGCGGATATCAGATTCCACATGGACTGCATTCGGATCCGAGTGTGGCTCGATCAATCCTAGTGCATCCATGGATAGGTTCATAACTAATTATTTCTTCAAACAACTTTTAGTAATAAGTTTTGCCCCAGGCATCCCTTAAGCAGGCGTGTGACACCTCCATTGAAAATTTTGGTTAGGTCCAACCATTAACATGGCACACCAAGTGCATCCAACAAATGGATATCCAGACCCGAGTGTGGCTCGATCAACCTGAGATTGATCTGAAGATATATCATGATGATTATATGATGAATGACAATTTCAATATGTAATAGACACCAAGCGTGTGGCGCCTCCAATGCCTATTTGAAATATTAAACTCATTATCATGCACCTTAATGGAAGGCAATAACCAAGTTATCTCATAACTTTATCACTTTATGGACCTAATAATTTAGAGAATTTGATTTCATTGATCTGAGGATAAGAGAAGAAGTTGATCTGCAAGCTGCAAATCCTCCCACTGACTTCATCAAGTCATGTAAAAGATTAGACACAAGCTGGTCTAAAAATACCTAAATCAGTCACACTGATTCATCTTAATGGCATGGATCTGCACGAAACGACTAGTGACCTAATCAAAACATAATCTACTATATTGGCCAGATAAGTAAGATCAGTGGGAAGGATATACCCTTAACTCACCGTAGACGCATCTAGATGAATAGCACTCAATTAAAAACCACTTGATTGAATCTGCTAAACTTACCTTAGACACCAACTGATGAATTAGTTTCGATTTGATCCACCAGAAGATTCGGACTTAACCACGGAGTCATGATCATGGTCCATTTATTAGAGTCAAATACATGGACTTGATCAAACTACAACTATTGAGATTGATCTAGAGAAATACTGACTTGATCTAATTCAATACTTGATTAGATTTAATCAATTTCTTTACATGGTCCATATATATTTCTAACCCTAGGTCTAACCCATTAGAAAGATCTGATTCATGCTAACCATTTGCCCATCATTTTATGTGGTGTCTTAATGATCTTCAATTTTCAAATCTAAATCATTCAAACTTAATTCATAATTAAGTGTATGAAACGTGTGTTTCAATCTGTAGAACTATTATACAAAGATTTCAAGTGAAGCATACCATATATTTTAACATATAAAAATAATTTTTTATAATATATTTAATAATTAAATATATATATATATATGTATGATCTAAACTTCATACATACATCCTCATATATCATGACAACCTTTAGATCTATACCATTTACATCATATGTAACATATAATTCAGATTTAAAATAATTTTATATCTAAATTTTATCTTATTATAATAAATTATAAATTACTTTAGATTTAATCTAAATATATTTATGATCAAAATAATACATAAAAATCTATTCACTTTTCTTCTTCATGAAATTGAATCACAATGACACCCCTACATGTCATAAGAGAACCCATCGAATAGGCAAAAGAGAGATTAATCTCTTCAATCTCCTATGACCGGACGGTCTGGTGATCTCATCAATCTGAGTACTAAGCTATTAAGATCTGAAATATAATTTCATACATAATTACATCAACATATAATTATTGATAAAACTATTTTATGTCATGTACATATCTTTGATTTTATCAATTATATTTTTTATTTAATCTAATTAGATTTGATGTATCATATACATCATATCATATCTGAAACACATCTTATATTGATTATAAAATATTAATTTCAGATTTGATATCATATAAAAAATTAATTAGATGCAAATATGAATACATAAGAAATAAATTTCTGATAAAATCTATTTTCGCATAGTACTGAATTTTGATAGGAATCAGATCAAATATCTATCAAAATAGATCCAATTCAAATATAAAATAAATTTTACTTCATAAAAAAAATAACAGTATTAAAATTTTATTAAAATAAATTTAAAATAAATTTTAATTTACATTATTATTCTATCAAAAATTCAGCAACAGCAGAATTCTATTATAACAGATTTATAACAACCTCAATCAACCATTGATTAGGCACCTCTAATCCAATCAAAATCAGATCAAAAATTTTATATAAATAGATGTGAGATTTAATATTTTATAAAAAATATTAATTATATCTAATGTAATTATTCTCAAAAAATTTTATTATGCATACATATATTTTAGGCCTGCTCTGATACCAGTTGAAGGGAAGGGAACAGTTTTCCTCTGGGATGCCCAAGATGCATCTAAAATTTTTTCTACTATTCTACTTGATTAAGGATCAAATCTTTACCTGATTTATAGTAGAACCAAAAATTAAATCTTAATTTATCTGGATTAAATCTTCATAGAGGCCTGGATATGCAGACCCTCTAATTCGCATGCACGTCAGACGCTGCGAAAAAGTCAGATGAACTCCAATCTAATTATCTTCACAATATAATTGATCGAGGGATGAGATGTGCTAGTGTGACTCCTCATACAAGCAGGTGGGATACCCAAAGAGACCCCACGTCCAAAGGAAGAGGAGCGGCAACAAGAGGAGAGGCCAAAGGGAAGAAGGGACCTCTCTCTCTTCTCATGCCTCTCTCTCTTTTTCTCTTCTCTCAATCTGATTTTGTTTGCTATACATCCATAGGTAGAGACCCTCTCTATTTATAGATGATTCTCATAACCCAATGAGAGTATGACTCCTTACTCAAATTTGATTTGAATTGATCTAATACTCATGAAATAAGGATTCCTACATGAGATAAAATTGTCATCACTTATGACATCCACTTTGCACCCACTCCCACACCCATATGGACACCCCAAATAAGCACCAAATCAAGTTTTGGTCATTCTTCATGAGAGAGTATTTCCACTGCAAGTGAAAATACTTATATCTCATCCAAAACATGTCCAATTTGAATCCGATTCGAAGCTGGTTCGAAATAATTTCGAAAGACTGTCAATCCCAAACTTTTTAGGATTTTTGTATCCAATCTAACTTAGATTTTGAATCTATTTAAATTTAATTAATTCAGATCTAATCTAAAATTAATCAGTAATTAAATTCAATCTTTCATATGCTCTATAGATCATAGATCAGAAACTGTTCATCTCTGAAATTGAGTCTGAACCTCATGTGTAGTGCTAGCTAGACATAGTCAACTCTTCAATCTCATTTGACCCATAACTCAATTCTCAATCAAGCTAGCTTATATATTCAATCAAGTCAAGTATTTTTATATTGGACATATAAATATAGACCAATTCCTTCCTACTTTGTCTGACTTGAGTGCATGACTTCATAGGTTCAAATACTAAGCCGGTAGCACAGGAATCAATTCTTGCACTAATCGAGATATCATCTAGCAATGATTTTCAATATCCAAATAGATCGAATTATCGCAAAGAAATATTTCAGAACCCATACACATGGTTACCACATAATTCGTCCTTTTGATCCTAAATGCTCTAGGATGGTCTCAAATTAACTATCAATCGAGATTGCTTCATCCGTATTGTATTTTAACTTTTTAAATCCATCTCATGGATTATTCTGACCAAGATTTTGCTAAATTGAAATACAACGATACATCAACTCCAATAATCTGGAGGGGTCAATCCCATCTTAATCCACACACAGACTTCGCAACTACTTGACCGTACCCAGTAGCCTTCCATCACTGCATTAGAAATTCAGATAGTCCAGCACCAAAGCACAGTGAGTTGCTTGCAAGTCACTATGGTGATCTCAGATCTGAAGGACATTAATATCCATGTATTTTGCGAGCAGCTCTTGATAATAGAACGCTCAGCAGGTGAGTCACTTGTTCAGTGATGATGTACACCTATATCTCACCTGTATGCCATACCAGTGTCACCACACTCTTTGGTTAAGAGGACAATCAATCCATATGGCATACAACGACCTCCACTCGATAAACGTCATCGTCCTGTAATGACGTATCATTTGGTCACGAACATGTTTAAGAACTATATGATAAATCTTCTCTTTATTGTACACTAACATAGTTCTAAAGACTTCATCACAATACAAAAATTCAAAGAAGATATTACTTTGTGATGAAAAATATCAGAATAATTTTTATTCATAAAACAATAATTCATATACAAAGATGAACTCAATCATCATACGATTGATTTTAGGACACAATTTCCAACAGTGGATATGTCTAAGTCTTACTTTGTGTATTTCATCCTGAACTCCCTACCTCAGCAATACAGTGCCTTCAAGATCTCTTACAACACACATAAAGAGAAATGATCAATCAATGAGCTCCCAACCGTGTGTGTGCAAGAGGAAGGAAGGTTGCTTACTGAGATAAGAGAGAGTGCACATCTGGCCACTCAAGGAAGGAAGAAGGTTCAAGCCAAATATAAGGGAAAGGGTAAAGCACCCACTTAGGCTGACATCAAGAAAGAGTCCAAGTGCTTCTTCTGTAAAAAGAAGGGGCACATAAAAAAAGACTGCATCAAGTACAAGCTTTGACCGGATAAGAAAGATAAACTTACATCTCTAGTTTGTTATGAATCTAATATGGCTGATATTTGTCATAACACTTGGTAGATTGATTCTGGTTCTACAATCCATATTTCAAATACCTTGCAGGACTTTCTGAATCACAGAAAGCCAGTGGACAGTGGGCACTGCATCTATATGGAAAACAGAGTGCGCTCACCTATGGAGATCGTTGGGATGTGCAAGCTTATTTTGAATTCTGATTTTATCTTGGATTAAGAAAAAACCTTTTACATTCCAAACTTTTCTAAAAATTTAATTTCAGTATCTAGACTTGTACCCTTTGGATATTCCTTCAGTTTTTTAGATTTGTTATACAGTATATTTTACAAATCTGATCTTGTTGGGAATAGTACAATGTCTGATGGTCTTTTCAAAATTGACTTGCAAAACAATTTCACTTATAATGCATTGCATGTTCAAAATAAAGTAGGTATTAAAAAAAATATTATAGATGAAAATTTCTCTATTTTGTGGCATCGAAAGTTGGGACAGATATCCTTTGACAGAATTAAAAGATTGATAAATGAAGGAGTACTTTGTACTCTCGATTTTATTGAATTGGAAATATGTGTAGACTACATAAAGGGAAAGCAGGCTAATATGTAAAAGAAAGGTGCTAAGAGGAGTTCAAAAATATTAGAAATCACACATATAGATATTTGTAGTTTAGATATGGACTCGTGTGGTCAGAAATATTTCATCTCCTTCATAGATGATTATTCGCGATGCATGTTTCTCTACTTGCTTTATAATAAGAATGGAGCATTAGATGCTTTTTAAGGTTTTCAAGGTAGAAGTAGAGAAACAATGCGGGAAGCAAATAAAGATCGTGAGATCAGATAGAGGAGGTAAATTTTATGCTAGATACATTGAGGATGGACAAGCATCTGGTCCATTTGCGGGGTTTCTTAAGGAGCATGGGATAGTTGCCTAATACACCATGCCTGAATCTCCAGATCAGAATGGTGTTGCAGAAAGAAAAACCCAAATATTATTAGACATGGTGTGGAGTATGCTTAGCAGCTTTAAGCTTCCTAAATCTTTGTGGACTAAAGTTCTTAAGACGGCAGCATATATATTAAACCGGGTTTCAACCAAGGCCGTTCCTAAAACGCCATTTGAGTTATGAAAAGGTTGGAAACCGAGTTTGCGACATATGCGTGTATGGGATATCTGTCTAAAATAAGAGTTTATAATCCGCAAGAGAAGAAACTGGACTCAAAGACTATAAGTGGGTATTTCATTGCATATACCAAAGGGTTCAAAGGGTACAGATTCTATTATCCATCTCATACCACAGATTTATGAAGTGAAGAAATGCAAAATTTCTTGAGAATGACTTGATTAGTGGGAGTGATCAAACTCGAGACTCATTTTCTGAGAATGATCATTCGGATGTTCAAACTCTCATTTCAAGTGATAGATTGGTTGTCATCCATAATGCACCTCAGACAGGTGTAGTACAACTAATTATTGAGACTCCATAAGTTGTCGATAACAATCAAGTAGATCTAATTGTTCAGCACTTACCAAAAAATGTTGAACAACCAATTGTGAAGCATACTCCTCAGGAGGATGATGACACAACATTAAGGAGGTCTACTAGAATAAGAAAATCGGCAATTCCTAGTGACTATATTGTGTATCTATAGGAGTTTGACTACAATGTTGGGGCCGAAAATGATCCACAAACGTTTTCACAAGCCATGAGTTATAGTAAATCAGTACTATGGTACAATGCCATGAAGGATAAGATGAATTCAACGGCATCAAATGGAGTCAGGGAATCGATTACATGGAGACTTTTTCTCCCGTATCCAAGAAAAGTTTCTTTCGTATCATTATGGCATTGGTTGCCCATTTTGACTTGGAACTATATCAAATAGATATGAAAATGACGTTCTTCAATGGAGACTTAAAGGAGGAGGTTTACATGAAACAACCAGATGGGTTCTCCTCTAATGACAGTGAGCATTTGATCTGCAAGCTCAAGAAGTCCATATACGGATTGAAACAAGCCTCCCGTCAGTGGTATTTGAAATTTCATGATGTTATCTCTTCATTCGATTTTGTAAAAAATATCATGGATCAATGTATATACCACAAGGTTAGTGAGAGTAAAATTTATTTCTTCATTCTGTATGTAGATGACATTCTACTTGCAACCAATGATAAGAGGTTACTACATGAGGTAAAACAATTTTTCTCTAAGAGTTTTGACATGAAGGATATGGATGAGGCATCTTATATCATTGGTATTAAGATCCATAAGGACAGACCTCGAGGCATTTTAGGTCTATCCCAGAAAACTTATATCAATAAATTATTAGAGAGATTTTAGATGAAGGATTGTTCACCAAGTGTGCATCCATTATGAAGGATGATAGGTTCAGTCTGAACCAATGCCCGAGGAATGACCTGGAAAGGAAATAAATACAAAATATTGCATATGCATCGGTTGTTGGAAGTCTTATGTATACTCAAATTTGTACAAGATCTGACATTGCATTTGCTATTGGAATGTTAGGAAGATATTAGAGTAATCCAGGTATAGACTACTGGAGAGCTACGAAGAAGGTGATGAGGTATCTTGAGGGGACCAAAGACTACATGCTCATGTATAGGAGATCGGACGAACTAGAAGTAGTTGACTACTCTGGTTCAGACTTCACTGGATGTATCGATTCACGAAAATCGACTTCAGGATACATCTTCATGTTTGCTGGTGGAGCTATTTCTTGGAAGAGTGTCAAGCAGACATTGACTGCTATATCTACCATGGAGGCAGAGTTCGTCACTTGTTTTGAGGCTACCTCACATGGTGTGTAGTTGAAGAGTTTCATTTCTGACCTTAGAATTGTGGATTCAATTGCTAGGCCATTGAGGATATTCTATGACAATTTAGCTGCTGTTTTCTTGGCTAAAAATAATAGAAATAGTAGTCGAAGCAAGTACATTGACATCAAGTTTTTAGCCATAAGGAAATATGTTAAGAAAAATAAAGTGGTCATTGAACACGTCAGCATTGAATTGATGATTGCTGATCCTTTGACAAAAGGCATGCCACCAAAGAGTTATAAGGATCATATAGATCGTATGGGACTTGGTTCCATCATATAATATCTGTATAGATTTTTGTTATAATGAAACTCCTATTCAGTATGTTATTTCTCATTTTTGTTGTATACATTCGGTTTGAGAATAACAAATTGGACCTAGAATAAACATAAGGTTTATTCATTAAGTTGTTTTGGGATGATGATAAAGAAATAAAGTGCATCGTGATGCATAGAAGACAATACTCGCTTTTAGAGGACTTGTCGCTATGATTCATGCATTTTGTTTCTCTTAAGGATAGATTTGAGGATTTGGACAATGATATAAATTGGTATACAAACCAAGTGGGAGAATGTTGGAATTCAAACATGGGACCCATGTAGAATCATCCACAAGCAGGATCAACATGAGTAGTTACCCATGTTATCCACATCCTATCTGTTATCCACGCTTGGCTTAAGTGTTTCGTTTACTGCTCCAAGTTGTTATTTGCCATGACCCCATAACATCAATCACATTTTATGGAGACATGGTTCTTAAGTATAAAATGAAGCGTCCCCAAGCTTAGATAATCATCTAGTCACATACCATCTAATGAGAGATCTCAAAGCTTGGAAGCACTTCCATACAAAATAAAGCCATTTCTTTTTCTACAATTTAAGGTTCTAAAGTCTAGTACGTGACTGGGATTAAGCGTAAAAAAGAAGAAGGCATACATTGCAACTGTGTTTGCAGAAGTAAAAGTCAGTTTAATCAATAGAGTTCCAGTGGTATCAATTCGCAGCTGTCAATGGCGGGAGGTATTTCTAATCGAATTATGTTTCCATATTTTACACTCTTTTTACATCATTAGATGTTGTTAGAAGAGAGTTCTGTATATTGATAGTCATATTTGTACTTACTCTTTTATAATATTAAAAATCTGAAAAATACTTTCCGTAGATTAATTGTAGAAGAATGTACTGCAATTATATGACTTCATGCCTAAAAAATACTATATTGTTGTATGTTCTGTTTTTCGATTCAGAGTACTCTGTGTAGTTGCAGTCCATGGTATAGAGTAAATATTTTATCTGTTTCATTTTATGGCTAGACTCACTGTTTTAATGAGCTAACACCACATACTTACATTTTTCTTGAAGTTTAATGTACAGGTAGATACTACGGATGACCTTAAAAAGAGAGAGAGAGAGAGAGAGAGAGAGATGGGTGAAAACAATGCCCTAGTTCTTCAAACAACTAATCTTCGAGGGTGAAACATAAAGATTTTGGATGGTAGTAAAAGATAAAAAGGAGGAGAAGAAGAAGTTGGAGCTTTGCAAGAGCAAAAGTGGCATTAGAATGTGGGATAGGGATGTTCGTCATGACTCATTATATAATCAAATCACACAGAGAGAGAGAGAGAGATCCATAGGGGTGCTCGGGTTGGCTTGTGGTCAACCTGGACTTGTTTTTTTATTTTTTAGTAGAAAGGCATAACCTTTATTTCTACAGAGATAGAACATACAAAAAGTACCCAAGAACAGGCTGCCATGTAAACAAAATAGCAGTTTATTACAAGTAACAAGGCTGTAACTTTGCAAAAGCCAGACCTTGCAGACATAGACCAAAACCGATGGAAATAAGAAATATGAGAAAAATACAAGGAACCGGTAACAAAGAAGCAAAAGATTACAGTAGATGTACGCCTCAAAGGCGATAAGTTGGAAACATGAAAGCAAGTGAATCTATCATGGCATTGGACTTGTTTAAAAGAAACCTCGAGTTGGCTTAACCTGATCTCACCAAATTGGCCTTATAACGTGAGCTGATCTTCAAATCCAGGCAACCTTGTTATCCTCTGTTTAATCGGCCATCAACAAACTATAGTCAGACGGTCAAAAACATTTGGCTGATAAAGATTTGTTGAATTATTTCCATGATAACACTTGGAAGGTTAATGTTTAGCCATTCATCACTCTCAATAGAAGCCTTGTGCAGATGGCTTGCCGCTGAAATTAACTTCCTAAATGAAATTATCAGGACACATAACGGTTATTTGCAAGAACAACCGCCCGAGAAGGAATTGCTTATGCGAGCAACCACTTGTAATTATCAAAAAAGGGAGTTATCAAGACTTTATACAAACCCTCCAAAATGAAGTTATTATTGGAAATAACTTGCAATTTGCATGATAAAATCAATTTATCTCTTCTACTAAAACATTTTACACAGCTTCGACTGGATATCGGTCCTCTGCTAGAAGTGATTGGCTTGATGATCGCCCTCCCAGAATTCCAGGAACTATATTCTTTCTTGCTAATGAATGACCTTTAAACCATCCATAGATATAGTTCCAATTCTTCTTGAGGAATGAAGGTTCCATCGGCTGTCACACATAGACGTTGAGGGTTCCAGAGTGAAAGTTTAACCTACATCAATGTAGAGGTAATAAAAGAACCCACAGATTGGAGGTTCAACCTATTTGAGCATGAAGGCCAGAAAACTTATAGAATGAATGGTCTTCCCATGCATAGAGTTTCCGTGTTTTGTGAAGTCAATGTTGGATATCTTTCAAGCATCAAGAAAGCAGCGAGAGTCTCACTTGTAAGCAAAGAAGTTGACTCGCTCCTTTTATATAGGGTTCGAGGGCAGAATCAATTGTAATTGAAATAGCAGAGATGATTTATCCCTCCCCCATTGTTATGATTAATTCTTTTATTATATTGTATCATAATCATACTTGATCAGATTTATTCTCTCTCTCTCTCTCTCGTTTCTTTCGTATAAGGTTGCAAGTGGATTGGGTTAGCATGTGACCCGACTAAGTTCGATTCATTTTAAAAGATTCGTAGAGTCGGTTCGGATTCTAAAGTTGGATTCATTATTCTATTTTTTGGATCAAGACTGGATTTACTGAATTCAGACTCGACCTGACTTGAATCTAGTAAACCATTGGGCCCGAACATGTTTAAGCCTCTAAATTATAATGTAAGACTTTTATAGGCAACATCTTTAATATAAAGATGAGTTTAAAATTATTTTTATATTCTAATTTATTTTGAGAGTAATATTATTTATTATCTATTTTGACCGTTAATAATAGTTGGCTATATAGTAATTAAAACGTAGTTAGTGATATTTGACCTAGACACGCATTTTTTGGATTGGAGCCGGATTATATATGGATCCGACTTGACCCGAATAGCCTATTGAATTGAAATTTTGGTCATAGATCCGACTCTATTCGACCTAATCTTCTTTTGGGTTGGCTCTAGATTCAATATTAGGACTCCATCAACAAACCGAGTAAGATTGGGATCACTCGTAATTCGATCCAACCTAACCCATTTGCATCCCTACCTTCATATATCAATAGCTCAACAAATCTTCAAAGTCCTCTTACTTGAGGCATGGAAAAGAACCTAGGTGTCTCTGGTCAATCTAGCCATGATCGGTCACGAAAAGGAAGTAGCTAAAATGTGAAACACCTTTAATAAGACCTATTCTCCTAACATTTTAACACTATATAAAAGCATCTGCATCTCTCAACTCTTCAATTTTTATAATAAAACTTATTAAATTTGCTCTTTAAAGACTTAAAGAATGCTAAACTTCTAGTAGTAGGGGATTTTAATGTTGTTTGATTTTAAGGAGTCTAAGAGGAAACTAGTTATACTATCATGCATTTCTGCTCTTATATACAATTCATATAATAGACTATTAGTTATGTTAGCACTTATATGCACAGAAATGCAAACTTTCATGCATGCGTGTGTTCAACAAGCATGCACGCATATATATATATATATATATATATATATATATATATATATATATATATATATATATATATATATATATATATATATACATGCATGTACGTGCACACATACAACATGCAATATTCTAAAGTCTAAAAGATGACAATTAGCTTAATTTTGGGTCCATGACACTTACTCAAGCTTAATAACAATGGTCCTCCTATCATCAAAAGAGGAAAGAAAAAAAAAATAAAGAAGGAAAAGTTCTCGAGATTCCCCCCGGCACACGACAATTTAACGGGGACCAGCCCATCCCCCTGTTGTGGCATTTGGCTCCCGGACGGATGAAGTTATTGATACCGAACCCCCCGGCACAAGACAATTTAACCGGGACCAGCCCATCCTCTTGCTGTCGCATTTGGCTTCCGGACGGATGAAGTTATTAATATATACCGATCGAGTCTGAGTCCCTGAGATGGAAGATTTGGAGCAGCCATTGTTGCATTGATAATTTGGCAGGTGGATGGATGCAAACTAACCGGGTCCGGAAGAGTAGGTATTGGAAAGACTGACAAGAAAGGACAAAGATGCCAACCCAAGGCCAAGCCTAGGCTTGCCATCTTAGAATGCCTACAGAGGCTGCCCTACCGATTACTTTAATCTGAGGTTCTGTACTGTTTTTTTTGGTTGCTTTGCAGGACAGTCACTGTACGTTTCTGAAATTGCAAGTCTGTTATTTTGTGATGATGCTTGCAATTTTAAGAAAACATACATACCAGTCAATAAAATTTCCAGATTCCAAAAATTTAGACCCGTATCTCTGGTCTCCTCACAAGAACTAGATTTTGCTATGTTCTTTCTCTGCTCTGGAGGAGTCAGCCTCTTTCTCTACTCTACCATAAAAATTAATGAGTGCATCTTCTATATCTAAGTTTTTGCCGACTTCTTTCTTAAACCCTCTTCTCCATCCTATCTAATTTTTCCATTTCTTTATTCTTTCCCTCTATATTCACTCTCACCTATCTCAAATTTTTCTTTATATATCTTCTTTGCTGAGAAAATAAACTCAATCCAGCATTTCTTATTTCCACTTCCTTCTTTGCATTATTATAGAGATATTTAAAAATGGTGCTTTGCTAGTAAAAGTTTGCAAACTAGAGGTAAGGTTAATTTTTTATTTTTTCATGAACTATATAGCTTTAAATTTTTTGCATATCGAT
Organism: Elaeis guineensis; assembly: GCF_000442705.2. Taxonomy (NCBI): domain Eukaryota; kingdom Viridiplantae; phylum Streptophyta; class Magnoliopsida; order Arecales; family Arecaceae; genus Elaeis; species Elaeis guineensis. Next base: position 11,749,023 of record NC_026005.2, on the reverse strand, counting down.
ATTGGTGTAGTATATAATTTGAGTTTTCACGGCAATATATAAAACTCATATGCCAATTTATAATGCAGTTCATTACAAGACTGTAAATATAATGTGAAATGTATCGTGTATATACATGATGTTATGTGAACAACCATTATGAACCATTTAGAGTGGTCATGAATTTATTTTGTTTATAGAGTAATTATCAAATATTCCAATTATAAACAATAGTTTATAGTAAATAAGTACTTAATGAGGTAAGAGAGAATAAAATAATTGAAAAATAAATAATATGAAGTATTGCTAGCATGCAATATTTGTGCATTCATTGAAAAAATTCAATGCATATAATAAGCAATCCAATGTACACAATAAGAAACATCAATCCGTCCAAGTTAATTTTCACAAATTTATAAGGACGTGATATGCAATGAAATTGAAGAGGGGATGTCGAGTGGAAGCTTCTAGGGTTGCAAGTATACATAGTGTATAGGGCAGGCATATATAATGTATATAGCACATAGCATTAGAAAAAATACAAGCAATAAAACAAAGTCTTTTGAACAAATTGTCTCATTATCCACTATTTCAAGTTTCTAGTTTAATTGAAAATTATATTTTTTATAAACTAAAAACTTGATGTAGTGGATCACGAGACAAGATTTGTACTAAAGTATTTGTTTTTATTGCTCGTACTTTTTATTAGAAACATATACTACGTGCAATACGTGTGCCTGTCACATACACTAAAATTGTCTACCATGTGCATTGATACTTCTCATTGCATGCATTGATACTGCTTATCGTATGCAATGAGTGTGCTAATACTGTGAAGCACCGGTGGTGCATATCAGATATCTTTTCGATCATTTTGATCTCTCTCAACTCATTCTAGTACTTCCTAATTGTAAGTTATAGTTTGTGCTTGCTCTATAAATATGCGTGCATACATACATACATACATACATATTCGGTTATATGATAAATTAAAATTATGCAAAAAAAATTGAGTTACATACATCATCAAAAAATAGAAAATTAACCTTATCTCTCTTTTAGAAAATTCTACTAACAAAGCACCGTCTCAAATTTCTGTATTGTAGAAGTGGGAATCAGAGGTTGAGTTTGTTTGCTATGTAACAAAGATAGAAACGAAATTTAAGATATGTTAGAGCGAATATAGAAATGAAGAATTAAAAATAAGAAATTCTAAAGAGGACAGAGAAAGGGTCTAAGAGAGAAAACATGTTAAAAGCCAACAACAAAGATCGAGAAGATTTTAACTTTGTTTTTGTGTTGAAGTAGAAAAATAGGTTGATTTTTTAATAGAGATATGGCAAAATCTGGAAATCCTATTTAAGATGGCATGGGTGTGAAGTAGATCCACGAAAATGGAAGAGCATGGGAAAAAGATTAGATTGAATTCTAAGGTTTTAGAGGGTATTTTAGGAACTTGGATGTTTTCTATCCATATTTAATCATTTAGTTAAAGCTAACCGATAAAACTAATAACAAAACTCAATTGAAAAGAAAGAATCAGATTTGTAATTTTAGAATATTTAGTGACTGTCTTGTAATTTCATTTTTTTTCCCTAATGAATTGTACTGCAGTTGAGTCTTCCACAGCCTGAAGCCAAAGACCAGCAGGACCCCCCAACATGGGACCCTGCCAACCCCCTACTTATATCTTTTTCCCTGGCAGGACATCCCTTCCTGAAATCTCTCTCTTCCAAATTTTAATTAAATAAATCTGTCTATATATGTATAGAAAGTCGCAGAGACACAGCTCCTTGTGAAGCGTGACAACGATAAATTTACACAAAAATTAGACCCCAAGTTTCTTCAGTCAAAGGGGCACAAAAAGTGAGAGAGCTTGCTAACCCACCTCCTGCTTGGCGGTAACAAGAGAGCATCAGGAGTCAGCTTGAAATCTGGGCCTTTCTTTGACTCTCATTAATGATAAATTCTTGTACTTTTACCAATAAAAGGATTAATTCTTGTATGATTAATTAATTTAAATTTAGTTCTTTTTATTTAATTGAATCCGTTTTTAGGTAAAATAGATTAATGGAGTGAGTAAATGGATGTGTTATTTGTACCAGTATTTTAGTCAAAATGAAGAGGGATGAAATTTTTTTTTGGGTGAACAGAGGGTTGAAATTTTTAATAACTAGAAATGAACAAAATAACAGTCAATCAAAAAGAAAAAAAAAATTATGTATTTAATTTAATAAAATATTAAATTTTAAGATAATTTTATTTTAAAAAAATTTCAAAATCACCATATATGCAAAAGTCCGAAGTACTCCAAAAGAGCTGTCACTTTGTCAGCAGCTTGTGCGCCGTTAGATGTGGCACCTTGTTGTTGGGTTTGTATGCCGCGCTACGCAGATACGTATTATATTTTAAAACTATAAATATTCGGTCAACGGGATAGAAAGGTGGATAGCAAGATTAAAATTATATCATGAAATAATCAACCCTTCAGTTCTCATTTTCACTGCTGCTTCTGATATCGATAATATTTATAGTATATTTTTTAATCATCCTTCACTTTTTGTTTGCAGGATTGTGCTGATGATAGGTGTTGCAGGATGGGCATCGGAAGTATTGAACCCGAAAGTCCCATACCGGATATAATCAAGGGACTCTACTGCTTAAGTACTACCACTCCCCCTCTCCCACGTGAGGCACCTTTTGTGGGGCAAAACCATGAGGGGCAGCGTCGTGGTTCCCTGTAGCGGGTACGCGCTGTTTCAGAACGGACAATACCTCACGCTGGGTGGAGGAGATTGGGTGTGTACGACTGGGCACGTAGACCTCAACAATTGGCGCCGTCTGTGGAAACCCGTCCCCTACCTACGCAGTAGACCTCCCTTGCTGGGGGGCTCTGTTGCAGGATGGGCATCGGGGGCATTGAGTCCGAAAGTCCCATACCGGATACAATCAAGGGACTACCACTCCCCCTCTCCCAGATGAGGCGCCTTTTGTGGGGCAAAACCGTGAGGGGCAGCGTCGTGGTTCCCTGTAGTGGGCACGTACTATTTCAGAGCGGACAATACCTCACGCTAGGTGGAGGAGATGGGGTATGTACGACTGGCACGTAGACCTCAACAATAGGTAGCAAGTACCAACTAAATATTGAATAACTTTATCCACTAGTTAGCTAGCTTAGATGTGAATACCAATAATTAAAGTGATGCAAAAAAAATAATCAACCATTCAGCATCCATACACAACAATAAGCTACATTTGGTAGAGGATTATTTTTCAAGGATTGTCCTTTTTATTGTAGATGGGAGAGTCTATTGTAGGAAATAAATTACTTTTTGATATTTGGTTGGAGGCATAAGTAGATGAATAAGAATATCAGTTTCCACGATTATTTGAATTTTATCACGAGGACAAAATTATCCTTTCTGTTTTTTTCTTTTTTTCTTTGGTGTATTTAGAAAGTGGATCGAGCCAGAACAATATTTGGAAGAGACAAGTTCTCTATGTTTCGTAGAATAATTCTATTTCACCATTTTGGTGGAATAAACTTATCCAAATAACCAGCCTTTCAAAGTATTTGGTGGGATTTATCATGTGTAACAATTGCAGCCTGAGGTTGCGATTGGTAGATGGATAAGTGAGAGGTTATCCCTCCAAATGAAGGGTTATCCTGTCAAACACTCTAGCAGGCCATGGAATAGCCCTATTCGAAAAAAATTACTTATTCAGATAGTTCTGTTCCACCAAAATAGCTGAATAAAAACATGGTATAGGAGAAATTGTTCTTTCCAATTATAATTTGATCCCAATCTACTCTTTAAACACCCCAACAAGTGGAAGGGCAGTTTTGTCCTCATGATAAAATTCCAATAATACACTCATTTCTTCCTCCACTTATTGCACTAACCAAGAGATAAAAAGTAACTTATTACATGGAATAGACTATTCCATTTACAATATGTGGATAACCCTCCAAAAGTTATTATAAAGACCATCATCTCAGTTCTGTGGGTGACCAGTATCAAAGAGAACTATGACAATGATCCGTCCCAACCAAAATGCAATGATTGAAAAGAAGAGAAATATCCCAAGATCTGCTGTTCCACTAATTGAGGGATCGAGATAGTGACTCATAGTACAAATAAGACATGATAAACATTTCATTATAATGTTTAGTAGTTAAAAAAATAACACATAAGATAGAGAGACTAAAATTTCAGCTGATATATCAGTATACTATTACCTATTAACTCAAGATATGTTAATTTAGATAGCCAAAAACCTAAAGGATGTCATTTCATAAAACAATGCTAACCGATATCTTCCTAAAGTTAAACCTAATGGCCTAAAAGTCAGAAAAATAAACCAAATGGCCTAAAGTTGACAGGTCTCACAACAGTGACAAATCCCTGTGTGCAAATTTAGTTCCATTAGATAAAGAATCTTTGAGCCCTGTTCCTTTGATGACAGGAAGAAACCTAATGCCTGATCACACAGCCTTGTGTTGTTTATCACAATGTACAAACTAGCAAGGTAGCAAGGTGGATCTAACCTATCAAAACGAAGGAGTTAGCATGAGTTGCCTAGTTTGTACATTCTTGCCTGGCTTAATGATCTTAATCGCAATGGAAGAAATTTAGTTCATTAAAATAATAAGATCTCCCACAACAGTTCCCCTTGTCACACTCTTTATCAAAGAAATGTCATTGCCAATGGAAATGGCAAGTTGGCAACACCTTTGACTGTGACTACTAAAAATCATCAATTCTCTCTTCCTCATCAGGCTTAAAAAGCACATAAATTCAGTCATGACTTGGATCCTTTTGCTACCTCCTTATTCTCTGGAGACAACTAAGGAAAAGAAGAGTGTTCCTTCTGGGTTTTGGAAGAGAGGAAATAGTTTACTCAGTTTGCCTTACAGGGAGTTGTTGCAGGGAAAACAGCCACAAGATGTGCGGCCAGAGAAATGAGAGCTGGGCTGTGACTTCATCTTTTTTGCTTGCTCAGAGGCTTTTTGTAACTGCTGTGAATGCTGCAGCTGGGCTGCTGCTCTCCATTCCTCAGCTCTCCTATGAACAATCCCCATTCTTTTCATCAGCTTCTCTTCCAAAGTAGATCTCATCTTCTGTATCTTCACCTACAGACATAAAAAAGCAATTCGTACTATAAGATAGGTAGGATCCAATTGCACAGTGTATCAATGAGAAATCATTGTTTCTGTAGACCACCAATATAAAAGAAAAGACAAGATTGGTTTGTCTAAGTGACACCATCACTTTGCCATATTCCTAGTGCAAATAGTTCAGCAGTCCATGTTTTTTTTCCATTCTACCATGAACATTTGTCATATGAAAATATCTACCATTACAAACATCATATTATTTGATATTATCCACCAGCTTGATACACTACACTGAGCTACGCTATGGAGGAAGGAAAGCGGAGTTGCTAGGTTTACTTTCTTTAAGAACAGCATAAATCGCTGGCATCTTGAAGGGAAAGGCGACAAACGACTGAGTCATACCAAAGAAGCATATGTGATATTCTCATACCAAGACCCTTCACATGGCTTACTAGTGCCAAAAGAATCTCATTGACTTTGGAGAACAACACTTCAAATATAATGTTTTATAAAAGGGATAGTGTTAATCTGAAAGAAGCTAGAGAGAGTTTTAATAAGTAGATGTGAGTTGGAGGGAAATGGAGGCAAAAACAAACAAGAGGAAAATGGAGAGAGAGCATAGAGATAGGTAGAGGCTCGAGGAAGTTAAAAAACCAACATGCTTCCCAGCTCTCAAAATAATTCAAAGCTACACGCAGATATCCAGCCAAAAGACACTGCAGAAGGGATAAAAGAATACGGTTACAGTACTACAGTAGTAAACAGAAGTAGACCCTCCATCCTGTACTCAAACTATTCAAATAGAACTAGATGGAGATTTGTGTCGTTTTGGAATAGACAGAGCACCACCCTATATTTCGTCCAATTCCATATTCAAAATTCATCATGGGTGGAAAGGTCCATGATCAAATGTAAAGAAACCACTGGTCTCGTAGGATTGGAAGAACAAGTATGCTTGAAAAGTATTAGTCGCAATAACATAAAATGTCCCTAAAAGTCGATAAGATTTGTCATGCCCCAAATCCACCACCTCGATTAACACATGACAGGCCTTGCATGTTCTCTAGAGCTATACTCTATGGAATGCGATAGGCCTTGCGTGTTCTCTAGAGCTGTACTCTATGGAATGTGCTATATTCTATAGAATGTGCGGCTGTGTCACATGCCAACCCAGGTGGTAGATTTGGAGTATGATAAGATTTTTCTCCATGCATTAATAATTACTCTAAGCCAAAAGATAGTCTCTAAGTAAGGAGGGAAACTTCAAAATGTTAAAACTTTAAGATAAGTTAGTAGGAGGCATAGTCATTAAAAGAATGACAGATTTCCATCATGTTACCTCCAACTTTCTAGACTCTGCTTCTGCTTTAGCACTCTGAAGGCTTACCCAGGCCTGAATTTTTGCTTCTTCTCTCTGATATCTGGAAAACAGGCAAGGAAAAGAACATAGCATGATGCTGGGAAATAGGATTTGAAAATAAGAAGAATACAAGATGTTGCATTCTAAAACTTGATTATTCTAAATTTTGTTTAAGCGATCTACCTGATGCAGCTCTTGTTCTTTTCCTCCTCTTCCCATGTCGAAGCTCTGGATTCGGCAATGCTCTGCCTACCACCACTTATCTCGGAATGCCTCAAACTCTTTGACACCTCCTCTTCCTCCTCTTCTCTCGAGCTCCAAGTAGCAACCATGGAATCATACTGAGCACTGAGCTCAAGCTTTGCAAAGTGGCAGTCCTTGAGCTCAGAGATATCAATGCTGGTGTTACAAGGCACCAAAGAGCCAGACGTGTTAGCTGGAGTGTTGTGTCTTGCTGGTGAATAGCTCTTAATAGGAGTGTGGCATCTCGATGTGGTCGAGCTACCTAAAGGAGTCATCTCCGTTCCAACATCTCTCCGACGAACCTCAGAAGCTACCTCAGTCGCCGCATCTTTCATGGTTTCACAGAAAAGAAAGCTTTCCTTTGTGGGCTCCGAGTATCGAAAGTTGGGGAGGATTGGTTCCACATTGTCCGTAAACTTATCTGCATGAAATTTTGCAGAAGGTTACAAAAACCATTGGAGATCAAAGGATCCAGTGGGGAAAATAAGAATCCTTAAGTAAAACTAATTACATTCACTGGGTACTATGACTAACATGGGATATATGGAGAGAGGTAGGGAGAGGGAGAGAGGAAGAAAAACAAAGTTTAAACAGTTTGAGATAGCAATAGAAGCTTTCATCATTTTCTCCTATAACTCTATGAGAAAAGATCGTGCAAATGATAGTAAAGAGGTGAGATGACATAGTGATACAAAATTCGCAACACATTTTCATTAATCTCGTTAGCAGAAAAGAGTATGCAAAGTGAGCAATGGGAGAGGTGGGAAAGGGGGAAATCAAGAACAAGGATTCCGTTCCTTATAAGCAACCATGTAGACTAAAGCACATTTTTAAGCTCCATTGGCCTAAAAGGAAAATGTGAAATTAAGTAAAGCTAGGAGTTGGAAAAGCGAGGTTTGTTTGTATCAACCTTTCAAAAGCACATCTGATGATGCTCCATGGAAAGCTGCATTTGGATCCAGAGGCATCACCGTCCCATAAAAGCTTGGGACAGGGGCAGTCAGGGTCTTCTCCTCACTAAGCCTTGGCTTCTCATAAAAGGCATCACCTTTCTGGTGAAAGACATCATTTTGCCTGGAAACTCTTGATGGTTCTGATGGCTTAAACCCATGGGCAGGCGATTCATGGCGGGAGCTATTGATCAACCACTTCTCTGCATCATCCCACTTGGAAGGAATGCTTTTCCTGGAGAGGTAACCAGGACTAAAGCTAAATACTGGCCTGCCAGGAGTGGAAGGAGTCTCCAATCTTCTCTGCCCCACTGAGCTCATCCCTTCTCTCTTCCTCTGAGCTGAGACCTCGAGGAAGCCTCTGCAATCACTGCTGCTCTTGGTAGTCACCGGGAAGGCCTTCACAAATTCTGAAGTCTCCTTAAGGTTGAGCTTGCAGAGAGGATCAGAGAAGGTGTCTGCAAAAGGATTATCTTTGCTGGTGCAGTAAAAGCTCGAGTCACCTTCGAAAGAATCCTGAGGAAAAAAAAAATTAAAAGAATCAATTAGCCAGTGCCTTGAGAACAAGTTGAAGAGAGAAAAGGTGAGACCTTTACCATCTTGGAAGGTGGGAAAACGGATGAAGCATGCAGATATGTTGGGGTCTTGAGGTCCATGGGGGAGAGGCTGGAGGTGACCAATGATTTTGGGCTGGAGGAATCTCTGGTTTCTTCACTTGCCTTCCTGAGTTGAATCATGCTTTCAGGTAAAAGCTTAGTTTCTTTCTAACTCCCTCCCTCTCTCTTTCCCCCTGGGAAAATGCCAGGCTTTGGCGGATGAGAACAAAAGAGCTTCTTCTGAATTGTGAGCCAGGTGGTGGAAGGCATTGAGAAACCACCTTCAAAAGTTTAGTGGAAATGGAATGCTTCTGTGGAGCTGATAGAACTCTGGAAGCAGCAACAGCAGCGGCAGCGAGGTGAACAAGAGCTTACATCAAGCTAGGAAGCTTTGGGAGGTAACGAGCGCACGAAGCGTTTTCCATAATATAATCATGCAACTGATTCGAGAAGGGCAGGGATCAACATCAGTTTGCACAGATGTAGAGAAGAGTAATGTAGTGTGAACTCATGTAACAAACATGGATCCCGTAATCCAGCCTTTTGGATGAGTCCCTTGAGTTTGCACAGTGTGGTGACAAGAAGAAGAAGTGGCTTCCAAGGAGGTAATTTTATTTAATCTCCCGAGTCCTCAGAGTCCATAAGTGAGACGTCCAATGTGTTCGCAAGGTCCAAGAAGGCAGCAGCAGGGACTGCCTGCTGAGTTTGCCCTTTTGAACGTGGATGTGACAACCGAACCCAGATATTATGTCCTTTCTGGATTGGAGTGCATTTAGTTACAAGGAGCCTGCTTCCTTACTTCATACTAGTGTTGACTCTAATGAATGAGCCACTTTCGTTTTCACAACACAAAAATAAATTATAAGAGAGGCATTAGGAGATTATTGGAAATCTAGGAACATATCAAAGAAAAGTGTTTCTTCATGGTTCCTGAACATTTTGAGATTATTGGGAATCTAGGAAGTCACAACCATAGCCAGTAACAGCATGATCTTCAAAAGTGGTCTTTAACTTGTTTGTTCCGTGGTCTTTAACTTATTTTTACACCAGTAAAAATGATATTGTATGAAAGTTTGCGATGGACTGCAGTTTCCCTGCTAGGAAAAATAAAAGGCGCAGTGAAGCCTTTTACAATTTTTTTTTTTTTTAAATAAATTTACACCCTTCCTGAGAGCATTAGATCTTTTTGTATTATAAAGTACTATATAGCGCTCAACGACAGACGGTTATTTGCAAAGGGTAGGCTATGCTGGAAACTAGGTTGTACGTACAAAACAACACTTTAGCTCATGATAGTAAGCTTTGCTGTGTATAGGGTGGGGACCATCCAAGATATAAATGACAGCCTTTTTTCCTTCAATAGAGTCACGACACCTCTAGAAAGCCCAATAGGTTCGAGATGAAAGAGACCTGGTAAGTAGAAATCAGGAGTTTTCGGTAACAAAGCTCTTACTGGTGTTGCTTGATGCGCTGTGACATCTTACACCAAAATAGTATTTGTTCAGAATATGAATATTACTAAAATCAAATTCCAAAATCGATCATTCATCAATACAAATTTTAAGCTAAATGTCTGCAATGACACAATATAAATGGAGGATTAGCCTTCTCATCAATAGGAACATGACAACAAGGAGGAAAGTACAGTTTACAAAAGAGCAGAAGGCATCGAAGATATTCATACAGAAATTACAGTCCAAATGTCATAGATACTCATATCAACCCATGAAAGGCTCATCCCATACCTTCACATTTACAGGCTTTTTGTATTTGGGACAGAGTTGAATGAATTTAAGCTGCTGCTAGTTGGCCAACTAACCAGCAGGCCCAAAATAGATATGTGCATTAGCGCACATTGAATTCGATGAGTCCAGTGAGGTACGGCTAAGATGATTCTTGCACCGGTCAATCCTTTACATCCGTAACACCATCAGAAGAAATCTGGAATCGGGCTTCCGCTTCAGCCAAACATGGTGAACTAATTACTTTACAAATGCGCTCCTCTCCCCTTCCTTTGCGAAGAGCAAGCCTGGCATACATGACAACAAAAAACTCAAGGGATACACGATAAAAGGTTCAAGGGAGAAAGTTTATGAATTCATCTCAGTGAAGGACCTTGTTGTAGAAGCATGTGCCATGATGTTCCCACCAATAGGCTTGATTTGAGGCCCAGCAAATATCGCAGAACCATCAACTTGAGCAACAACTTGATTGGTGATAACTACAGCAACACCAAACTACATCCAGAAATAAAATTGAAGCAAATGAACATCCAGAAATAAAATAAGTTGCTCCTAAAGCCCTGCTGGTGAGTTCATTGAATGTACTAACGCTGATGATACATTCTGCCTTGATATCTAACCTAATTGTTAATTTTGAGATTACGCAAAGCCTTGAATTGAAAAAATGATCCCCTCCCACGACAAACCCCCCATGGGAACCCCAAAAAAAATGGGAAAAAGACTTATAACTATTACCTCATCTGCCAGCTTCTGAAGGCTCCTCAAAAACTTTGCAAGATGCATTTGCCTCGCTGACAGTTCTCCCCTTCCAGAAAAATCTGTTCTGTAAAGAGCTGTAGCACTGTCCACTATCATAAGAGCAAACCTATGAAGCACAAGTCCCAATTAGTGATATCCAAAAATTATTTTAGATGTTATGTTTTAGGTCAGATAAATGGAACTACTTTTCAAAGTTGAAATGATATGTGAAGTAAAAGAATCTTCAAACTATTCAGAAGGAAGGCAAATATGATAGGATAAATTGATAACTAGTAGCTTGCTAATATAAAGATAATAGAATATATAGATATATAATACACAACAATTAATTTTCTCCAATCCAGATGACTCAAAGATGAATATGTTCCTGCATTTTGAAATCTGCAATCCAATTTATAAACAACAGAAGCAACATTTGAATGTGATACAATATTTATATAAAAAAATTCCATGACATCACATGCGAGCTAGCATTTAGCAATTCCTTATGGTTATTGTTGCCAGATGGTCCTAGAAGTCATCTAAAGCATTGCAATAATCTAAATACATATAGTATCCAGCATATTACCTATGCAATCTTCATCACTATTGACAGCTATTGGCTGCTATCTGCACAACCACTTCACTTCTCAAAATCCTCCTGTGAAATAAGTGGCTCGCAACCGAGCATTTTGGAAAGCAATGACTATCTTACAATTTAACTATTCAACCATATAAACTGCGCATTCTACATGCAGAGTAAGCACATGATGGGTATGTTCAATTAAATATTCCAGAATAGCCTTTACCTTTATATTTCTATAAGAGTTGATTAGCTATGTATTCCCTTCAGAAAAATATGTGATGGTTTCTGAATACTAGATAACTTATTCAAGGATAATTTGATACCTAGGAACATAATGAGTTATTTATTGTCAAAAAATTTGATGAAGGGAAGAAAGAGGGGAAAATGTGCTGATGGCATCTAATGTTTGAAAAGAGTAGTATTATATATCAAAATGGGAAGCAATATCATGGTTGTTTAATGAAAAAGAAACTCTACAAGCATATCAGATGAAATAGATTTATGAATTAGTATTGAATGTTTGAGCCTGAATTATTCAAGCTGTATGTGAAGACAATATATGGGAATGCAAGTGTTAAGGCAATATATAAGTAGGTCACATTGTCACAGAACAATTGAGTAGACCAGGAGATGGACTTGCCTGGTCTCCACCATCATTGAAGCTGCTTCCAGCAATAGCCTTGATTGATGATCGGTATTATATGCTCTAGCATAAGCTACATTCTCTAGAACATCAGCACCATTCAATCCAAACCTGTGAATGTTGAGCATATACTCATGTTAGTAATCTAACATCAATCACTGACTATATTACTCTAATGACATCAACAATACCTATCTGCAATCTGCAGGAGTCTTTGTGGCCTGAAGGTGCCCTCTGCATCAATATACATTGCCTTCCCTTCACCACCACCTTGATCCAATGGGAGCTGAAATATAAAATTGACAATATTAGAACATATATTCTCAGTCACACACACGCACATACACAGAGAATGATTAGAACACCAGTTTGAAAAAATAGCATCTAAAGAACAAAAGGAAAAAAAATTAAGCACTTTAAAATGCTACCGAGTAAGAGGTGCACGGGTCCAAGTTTTAAGAAGCTCTCTCATCTTTGTTTTTAACCATGGCTCATATACATGGACTCTAAAATCTTAATACATTTTGATTAGGTTATTGAGTCTAACATCACATATTTTAATTAGACACCAGCACGCAAACCGAGATAAATTAGAGTTAGCATGGAAAATGAATGAGTGCATCAAAAATAAAATGTCAAGAACACATATCACTGAGACCACATTTAGCGAGGAAAGAGCTCTTACCTGACAAGTGACACAAAGAGTGTGGCACAGCTGGGTCTTTCCAGAGCGAAATTCACCATATATTTCAGTAATGGACCCTGTTTCAATGCCCCCTGTTCACAGAAAACTGTTTAAGTTAAAGAAAATACCAAGTAGTATTCCTAACAATTTATCAGCATCCTCAGCTACTCTTTCCCATAGAAGAACTCTAGAATTTATCACTAAAAAAAAAAAAATACCCTCCAAGATCTTGTCAAGCTCTCTTGAGCCAGATGTGATTTGAATGATTTCAAGCCTTTGTGCATGAAGCTGGCTAGCACTGGTAAAGCCCAAGGGAACCAGCTTTGAAGCTGTCAAAACATGACCCACAATTATTTCTATTTTTTTATTGATGATGTAACTCATTTGTAAGACAAAATTATGCAATTACAAAAAAATAACACGGAAGAGAAAGATAGTATACCTGCTTCAATGATCTTGTCAACTTTTGCCTCACTAATCCCTTTAATATGCAAGAGATCTTTTCTTGGTGAATATGCAACAGATTCCACAGTACAGAGGCCAGCATCCTTCAGCTTTTTTACATCAAGGGCAGCTATCCCAGATGCCTAGTTAATACATAATGATAAGATGAATAAATACAGCCACCAATAGGGACCAAAATACTGAACAATGACCAATTTTTTAATCATCAGGTCGAATCTTCATATGGCATGAACATCAGAATGAGTGAGACTGCATACACAACAATTAACATCACAAACTAATGCAGCTTTGAGACCCTTCCACTCCAGATACTAAGGATCAGATTGGTTATGTTCTCCTGTTATATAAATGGTCTATATGAGGCAAGACAGGTTTCTCCTATTGTTTCCAGAACATAAGGATAACAAGAAGGCTACTCAGATGGGCGGAAGATGGACTTATGAAGCACAGCTACAGCAGGACAGCAATGGGGATTTTCCTATTCTTACCATGTAAAACTATAATAGAATTTACACTGTAATAAAAGAATTCTAGCACCATGTATCCAGCACCAATTGGAAATCTAAAGAGATTTTATCTTTGCATGAAGAACTAGGGCTTTCATGTCTATTTAAGCTAGTATAACCTCTGATACATCATATAATATTTCTTAATACTAACCAGATTCTAACATTGTTCGATGCCTAAAGTTAATATGTTTAATTGCATAATAACACAAAATATTTGCATTAGCTGAAATGAAGCTGAGTCTTGGTGTGAAGGTAAGGTTGCTCCAGAGTAACCTGAGTGTCACGGGTTCCAAACACAGAAATAGCCTCCCCGCAAAAAGAGGTAAGGCTACTGACCCTCTCTAAACCCTATAATGGCAGGAGTCCTGTGCACAAGGCCACCCTTTTTACTTCCACTGGCTGAAATATTCAGTACGGTTACTAAATTGACTTGGTTATAGATTTACTGAAGATGCTATTTTCTATGTTGGTTATAGGAACTACTTGATGTAGGGCAATTTCAGTAGATATATACTGTCTTTGATTATGAGTAAGTAGCCCCCGCACCAACAGCAGTTGCAAAAGGTTAGCAAAGTAACCATGTAACTGAACTTGCTGAATACTGTATAAATGCAGGACTTGTCGCCAAAATGACCACAGGTAAAGTTGCAGATCAAGGCTAAATTAACAATGATGGTGTTGCATGATTTAGGTATTATTACAAGTCTCTTGCAATTGACAAAATGCTATACGTTGAATTACATTACCAGCTACAAATGCAACCAAATAACAGCATATAACTGCAGTTGCTGCAATCCAAGCAACAAACCCTCCTACACAAAGTTCATTGCAAACCAAACGAGCCCCAAATGCACAGCTATTCTACTGTGCATTTCTCAGTTTGAAATGAATATAAATTTTTCCTGATGCATATCATTTCAGAATACTCAGAATTTGGCAATGCCAAACAATCAGAAGAGCTTGAGCTATGGACACATGCCCAAGTCATATTGCTCAATTCAAATTCAAGAAACAGGATCAACCATACAAAATTTTTAAATTTGGCAGAAACTTTAAGATGAAGTCCAGAAAACATCAGAGGTTAAGAAAAATTGAGAAGGCAGGTGGGGTGGCTCAGGAATATGAGTAGATATAGAAAGATATTGCAATTATCAGCAAATATGGACAGCATTTTTACATTCAAAAAAAAAAAACAAAATACAGTACAGTTACTGCTTAAAATTCACAAATAAATGGAGATGGTTCAATAACTCAATGAAGTCCGCGATTATATAACAATGCAGCTAACCATAAAAGAAATTTAAAAAAATTTAAAAAAATAAAAAAATAAAATAGTTAGACTAGTCCAAACCATATTCACAGATCAACAAATACTTGGAACGAGAAAACCCTATTTCAAGTTTAATAGCAACATCCCATGCAACTAGCAAGAATCTTTTTCAAGTCATTTCAAGGTTAATGATTCCCTTGGGCAAGCTAAAAGCCATTCCACGTGCAACAAATTAGGCCAACCCATTCATACACAACACTAAGCAAGACAGGTGAAATGCTAAAGGACATTAAAGAAAAAAAATAGCCGTAATTATTTGTCCCAATGCAATTGATTGGTGCAATAATTTTTATGTATTCATCAAATCAAAAAAGAATGTTAACTGTCGCACAAAAAGAGGAGTCAAGAAAATGGGGAGAGAAGACTATCGAGACAGAAAAAAAAGAAACCCAAGGGAGCCATAAAGAATCGGATGAAACCCATCAAAACCAATCAAGATCCTTCGGTTTTTGAAACTCTTTTTTATAGCAGACTCGGTATAAAAGATAACCAGTGTAATGAGCTAAAACCTATAGAGTATTGTAAAACAAGAGAAAAGATATGCATATAATCAAGATGCCTGCAGCAAATATAGACCGAAACCCTGAGACATTCTTTTCACGAGATACGGTTTTTCCTGCGAAAGAGAGTGAAAAGAAACCCAACTCGGTCGCCAAAACGGAATGTACCCATCATCATGAGACGAATGGTGGAAAATACAGCATATAAAGATGGGATCTCGATGCCTTGGAAGAGAAATTCCGTTCCAAATGGAGTTAAAAAACTGATCAAAGGGGAAATTGGGAGAGCTCCCTTTGCCCGCGAGCAGTGATAGAGATCAAAATCTAAGAAAAGTGAGATCTTGATAGGATCTGGCATCATTGGTGTAGAAATCTAGGGTTTTTGTTGGGGAAACCCGGGTTTCAGTGAAAGAAAGGGTGGGTTCTTGAGGAGAAATACCTGGAGCTGTTCAATAGGGAAGGGACCGTGCTGCATGTCTTCGATCTCTTGCTGTTCCTCCGCCATTTTCTGGTGTCTCTGCTGCTGCGCCGCCATGGCTGCGGACAGAGCAAGAAAGGGGAGGAGAGAGAAGCGGGAGGAGGGAGGACACGGATTGGAACAATTTTAGGGCGCCAAAATCCTACCCAAGGAGATCTTCGAAATGACTAATCTCGTGTGGTGAACGATGCAGATGAGGCTTCTTGCGGAAGCTACATCCCCATACGTTCAAAATTAGCAAATATAATGTCCCGGCCCTTTTCCCTCCAACATGTTCCATGCGGGGAACGACGTCGTTTTACGATGAGGAGGATAATATTGTTATTAGGGCTAGAAACGAACTAGGTTAGATCGGCTAACATCTTTATCTGAATCTGATCCAAAATAATTTTTTGCATTTCGGATCAAATTTAAATTCTAAAATATTTTAAAATTTAAGATTTGAGTCCATCCAATCGGATCGGCCTAAGCATGAGCCCGAGTCCCAATCCAATCCATCTCGCTCTCCTAATCCTCCTTCGCTCCAACCCCATGTCTCTTCCCCTTTCTCCTTCCGTGCGTTCTATTCTTCCTTTCCCTTCGAGCCTCCATCATGAGTGCCTAACCCAGTGTCACCATCATTGGCACCAGCCTTGCCGGCCTACCACCGCAACCCACCTCGCTGCCTCCTTTATCCCCTTCCTCCTCCTCGAGGCTTTCAACGCCGTTGGGGGTCATGCCCACACCGACTCCCTCCATGGCTTCCTCCTTGACTATAGCTTCCAAATCTTCTCCACCGCCTCCTCAACTACCAATCCACCCCCTTTCATCTCCATCCCTTCTATCCCGATGCCTTCGTCTACCATGCCCGCCACTTCCATCGTGTCGCCGACCCCTTCCATCGCCCCTTCCATGCCCTCATCTTCCTCCCCAACCCCATCAATTCTCTCCCCGATAAGCCCGCCGTTGGCCTCGCCTGTCTCCAAGCTACCTCCTTTCTGAACTTCGTCCTCCCCTATGCCCCCGAGTCCCCCATCTCTGCCTCACCTACATACCACCAGTTTTTCCTCCATCATCATGGACTGCTTCTTCCGCCCCTTCCTCACCAGTATTTTTTTTGACGAAAGATGGGTGTTGACAATGGCCTGGTGCAAGAAGACAAATAACAAGAAAGAACAAGATCGAATTGGAGGGAAGGCAATAGAAATACCTCTCCAGAAGCAACAAATGACGGCGATGGGGGATGGCAAGCTCTCTTTGTCTCTCTCGGCTCTTGACTAGTTCACCTCCATGGATGGGATAAGAATATGATTTGTGACTCGCTTTCCCACTCTCTCACTTCTTTTCTTTGATTAGCTTTGGAGATTTACTCGAGACTACTATAATGGAATGAGAGAAGAAAGGAAGATTATTCCTATGTTTTCATTTATTTTTTCGATGGAGAAATGGTTTCATCCAAGATCGCACCCCAATAAGCAGCATAGTCAATGTTATTTGATGCGTGATGTGAAGGGTTGGAATTTGGGCTCTGGCTAGGGTCGGGCCAAAGGTGTGCCTAGCTAAGCCTAAAAGACAAAGGACCTTTATATTTAAGCCCAAACCCAGTTTGAATCATTGTAAACTTAGCCCAAAGTTTGATCCAAAGTCGGTCCAATCTGAGTCCATTTTTAGCCCTAATTGTTATCAAATTAGCAGGAAAC
This sequence comes from Elaeis guineensis, assembly GCF_000442705.2. Taxonomy (NCBI): domain Eukaryota; kingdom Viridiplantae; phylum Streptophyta; class Magnoliopsida; order Arecales; family Arecaceae; genus Elaeis; species Elaeis guineensis. Next base: position 11,731,421 of record NC_026005.2, on the reverse strand, counting down.
AAAATTGCCTCTTTTTATTCTATGGATTTGGATCTGCATGGGTGGTCATGGATCCGATCAAGACCATGTAGCTATAAATGGATTAGATCAATCTAGGGCATGCTTGATCCTAATTCAACCCAGTCTCGATCTTGGTTCTTGATTTTTGACCCAGACTCAACTCATTGGCCAAATTGATTAGGTCATATCAGACCCAAGAAAAATTTTAGACCCAGTAGGTCATTGGATTGGGTCAAAGTCAAATATCTTTTAGCCCCAATCCAAATTGCTCAAATTTTGGTTGGGATCACAATTTTGCAATTCAAAGGAGGTATTTAGCTATTCTTTTACTGATAAAAATATAATAATTATACTTTACTAAAAAATAATAATTATAATTAAAAATAATATAATATAATATTAATAATATAACTTAAATATATTTTTTTTTAAGTGTAAGTCAAATAAGGCCGGTTCAAGTGAAAAATACAAAACCCCCAACTTGATTTCTAAAATCGAGCCCAATACTCGTTCCCCACTCTATCCATGGGTCTTCAAAAATAGATTGTGATGCGTCTAACAGGTTAAGCCGTAGATTGATCCAGCCTATTTGTAGCTCTATATGTCAAGTCTCTATACAAGTGGATCTAACTAGATCTGACTTGCAAGTAGGTCCAAAACATGTGACCTGAAGTTGAATTAAGGTCAGCCCAAGCTAATTTGGACCTGCCTCATGGTTGCATGGTGGACAAATTAAGCCATCATTTCCAATGTTTAGGATTTAAGATTAAGAATCGGGGCTAGTTTTCATTGCATGTCCAGCCCTTCTCAATCTTTTTTCTATTATCTAAGATACGAGTCATTAGATCAACTAATCTAATGGCTCATGTAACTCTTTTTTGGAATTATATTATGTTAGCCATGTCCCAAACGGGCAAAGTTTAGGCATCTCAAATTCAAGTTGCATCTGGGTAAGTAGGTCCAGGTCAAGATTGAATCGTCATTGCACTAAGCCCATGATAAATTAAGAGCGCATGGTGCGGTATCCAGAGAATACAGATTAAATTGACCCCGGTTGAATTTCTAATAGACAAAATTGATGCTAAAATAAGTTATATGCATGACATGGTCCCTTCTCTCTCCTTCAACATTTTCCTTTCTTTTTTTTTTTTCTGATCTGATTATCTTCCCTCTCTTTGTACTATGGTTTAGTAATATAAATTTATAATGCAACTTGATAAGCTTTCCTGTACATTTATATTATTGATTTTATCGTAAAAGTCAAGCATGATTCAACTATCGAGGATACTCGCCAGTTGGGATGCTAAAGTTTCTTGCATGGGCATTAGACAGATTCAATCCCATTTCCGCCTTGAATTTTGGTCGAGTATTCTTCTGCCTCCCTTTTTTTTTTTTTGGGAATAGGAAAGCATCATTGATTTCATTGAATTTTTTTTGGTAGATTTTTCATTGAATTTAATATCTATGAAGCCAAGTGTGCTTTCCAACATGAGACCACTCATTAGGTAAAAAATTTAATTGCATAAATTATTGTAGCAAGATGTTTCCCTCTTTTGGCTGAAGCAGATGGAAGGGGGGAATGAGTCAATTGTTGGATTGGAGAATTGTGCAAGCATGCCATCAATTATCACTGGAGTAAAGAGGAGAAGATGCTAGATTCGTATGTCTTGAGCTTCAAAAATTTTGATTACTATAATATTATATATAATTTAAAAATAATAAAATATGATTCGATCTGTCAATCTAATCCATATTCGACCCTCCATATGTAAGTTTGGATTTGGAATAAACAGGTTCGAATTATAAACAAACCAATTCGTTTAACCTAAATTGGATTCACATTTCAGAAACCTGATCTATCTAACCCATTTAATATTTAGGTTGAGTCAGATCATATTAATGGACCATTTTAAACGGTCTGAAAGATGTTTTTACAGGAAAAATGAATCATGAATTTCAAACTCCAAAATTTAAATTCTCAACACCCCTTGTCTATCTCGATTCTCATTTCCCACGATCTCACTTGCATATCTACCTCCCACTATAACCCATCATGATTAAGATTTTTTCGCTTACCTTCTTCTCCTCTTGCTTGCATCGTATTCACCCTCTCCAATATCAACAATCCAGCTCTTCTCCCTAATCGCCCTCTCCTCCAACTCAGCAGTCGCTCCTCCGATCTCAAGAATCGATCACCGTCTTACTCCTCTTTCAGCTTCTCTATCACTAACTCAAGTAGCCACCATCGCACTACTGCATCCTCCTTATCCTTCTCGTGGGCCATCTCCGCCAACTCCAAGGCCTCCTTTGCATTTCTCATTGCGCTCTGTAACTCCCTCCTTGAGACCTCCACACTCTATCCCTTCCCATTCCTCTTGCCTACGCAACATTTACCTATTTTCAGCACTAGCAGTCTAGCTCCTCTCCTCAACCTTAGTTGTTGTTGGCAACGACACAATAATGAGGCTGTGGCCTCCGATCCTAACCCTCAACCATCATCTCGCTCCTCCAACTTTTCCATCACTAAATTCCGATAGCCACCACTGTACCACTGCATCCTTCCCATCCTCCTCATCGACCATCTCTGTTGACTCTACGGTGGCCTCCTCTAGTGGATCTGCTTTATCAGACAGCATCGAATCCTTTGTAGAAGTGACAAGAGAGGAAAAAAAGTGAAAAAATATCAGTTAAATGGTTTGGGTTGGGTTGAATTGGATCAGAATAGGTTAATATATTGTCTGTTCGTTAAATATATTAAATAGATCAAATCAGATTATCTATTTATTAAATACGGCAGATTGAGATTATAGATTCTGATTCAGTTAATAAACAAGTCAGATTTAGATTTATCATTTTTTTAGGCAATCCGTATCTACCTTGACCTATTTATGATTGATTCGATCCGATTGCCATCCCTATCTACAATGCTAAAAATTAGAGAATAACAAAGAGAAATTAAAAAGTATTAGAGAAAAATAAAAATTTATTTGAAATAATAGCCAAATGAGAGTTCTCCATTCTTTACAATTTTTGTTTTATACTCCTCTCTCCATGTTCTGCCTTATGTTCGTGTTGTGGTGTAAAGAGGGCTTCTTTAGTTCCACATCAGTTATGAGTCAAAAGGAAGTATGGCTTATATGGATTGGAATATTTTCTTCTCTGTGAAGCATCTTTTGAAGGGCAAAACCGTCAGGCCTCGTACGATAGTGCCAAAGGCTAAAGTGGACAATATCTCATGCATGCGGACACAAAGGCATAAGCCAACCATTCGAGCTATTCGACCCCTTAACCCATGACCGTAATATTGACACCGTCTGTAGGAATACCTCTTGCTCACACATACTCTCTCTTGACTGGGAGGTTATGTTGTGGTGTAGAGAGGATTTTTTTAGTTTCACATCAGTTATGAGTCAAGAGGAAGTATGGCTTATATGGATTGAAACTTTTTCTCTCCTGTAAGATTCTTTTTGAAAAGCAAAATCGTGAGCTTCTGTGCGACAGCGTCAGAGGTCAAAGTGGATAATATCTCATATATACGGATATGGAGGCATAAGCCAACCATCCGAACTATTCGACCTCTTGATTCATGACCGCAACAATTTGCATTCTCATCTTCACCACGAGTCCCAATTAATTATCACCATTATTCAATTTCTCTTACCAGTTATGAGCTTTAATTTCAATTTTGAAAACATCCCTTCAATTTTTCATTAACCATTTATCTTCATCTGCAAAATGATGATATATGAACTAGTTTTAAACCTTTGTAACTTAACCAATACCATATAGCTTAGCTTTTGATGATAATTCTACTCAAATTATTTTATTAATTAATTTTTTTGAGATCGATATTTTTTTTGAGTCCTTGATGACTTATCCTAATTGATACAATATTTTCTTTCGGACTCTTTGCATCTAGTTTTTATTATAGCTAGAATCCATCAATATATTTCTATTAATATTACTTGTCAGCCAATTTTACCAATATTACTCATCAATATCTCCTGATACGCTACGCAGCATTTATTTTATGATTAAAATACATTATAAATATAAGATATTTACAATTATATATATGCAACTTTTGAAAAGAAATATGAGAGGAGATCCTACCTAAAAAATTCTTTTTGATAAAAGAAAAGAGTAGAAATCCAATTAAAAATCAAGTTACCTGCAAGTAAAATCTAATATAGGTTTGTTGCTGCGGTATTAAAGATTTTATCAACTTGGCTACTTGACATTCATATACATGAATATAAATATTTAATATATAAATGTTTTTATTTTATAAAAAAAATCATTATCGTTATTTTTTTCATATTATTTTTTATATTGACAAAAACACCCTCGATCTGCATTCCACTACCATCGGCCTCCTCATCTGCTTTGCCTCTCCGAGTAGCAGCCCACCTTTATATCGCGCGGCGGATCAAAGAAAACCCCTTCACAGTCCTCTTTCTCTCTCCCCCTCCCTCGACCGATCTCTAGGACTCGCGCTTCCAATCCTTTCTTCGAGATGTTCCTCACCAGGTAAGCCCTCCTTCACTCGAATCGCACCCATGTCTTTGGTAAATCTTCGTATATTTCCGATCAAACTACTGATCTCCTTTTTATTTTTTGATTCAAGGACTGAGTACGACCGAGGGGTCAACACTTTCTCGCCGGAGGGAAGGTTATTCCAGGTCGAGTACGCCATCGAGGCTATCAAGGTAGCACATTTCCCCCATCTTTTGGTTTTCACTGGGTCTAATTTCATTGGAAATTTTCAGTATGCGTACGTTGTTTTCTTTAATCTTTCTCAGTTGGGGTCGACGGCGATTGGATTGAAGACGAAGGAAGGCGTGGTGCTTGCGGTCGAGAAGCGGGTGACTTCCCCCCTGCTGGTATCCGCTCTCTCTCTCTCTCTCTTCAAAATTCCTGGTTCTAGTTGTAAATTTTGAATCCTTATCGACTTAAATGTTTCATGGTTTTAATTTGAATTTCCTGTGTGTGATCAGTGTATCATGACTTGCACTTGTCAACCAGTTTAATGTTGTCTACCCTCTTTTTTTTAGATTTTAATTTGGAATCCGTGTCTAGCACGAACAGCATCTGTAATTTCTGTATCATTTATCAAAATCTGACATTTTATGTTAACCGTCTAACTTTTTTTTTTTTTTTTTGTGAATGTGGGAGGCTATAGGCCACCCAATCTTTATTAATAAAGAGCTATACAAGAGTAGGATACAGATAAGCTTCAGCTGGAACAGAAAACATCAGGGTGGTTACAAAATGTTATAAAGAGAACAAGAGAAGATAGATGTAGTAAGCAAAACAAAAGATTTGATATCAGAAAATACAATCAGTAAACTCAAAATCATAGCTGAGATCAGACTGCTCTGATGAAGAGGTAGTCAGCAATTTTTGAAAGGCTTAATAACTCCTTTTGATTGCAAAGAGCCATCCAATCACTGATTAGGTGAAGCAATTTCCAGAACACCCTCTCTTCTGAAGAAGTTTTGTTTAAAAAGATTCTCGCATTTCTTTCTTCCCAGCAACACCAAATCAACGCAGCCACGACCATGAGCATAGGTTGTCGAAGATCACGGTTGAAGTTATGTTTGCACCAAGAAGAACATATTTGGGTCAAATTATCAGGCACAAGAGGTACTTTTAAGCTGTCACATATCAAAGACCAGATCTGAGAGGTAAAGGGACAGTTAACCGTCTAACTGATCTAACCTGATGGTCATCTTCATGCTGGAATTCAATTGCTAAAAGTTAAGGTCTATTAGTTTTTACCTTCATTTTTTAGTTTGCTGTGTGGCATTCAAGAAAGATGCAACTTGTTTTCCAATTAAGATAGAGGCATAAGACTACCAGTGTTTCTAGTTTTGTCCAATAATTTCCTTTTCTTACTACAAAAAAAAAAGAAATTTTGCACCTTTTCATTTTTCCTTTTGCAACTGATGTCTCGTAGAGCAATGTTTCATGGCTATTCCGGACCATCATGAGAGAGGAAAATAAAGGAGCAGAATTTGGTTCTTGTTTGCAAATCAAATGTCCAAACAAAAGGATGGGAGGTGATCATTGATGTAATTAGCGAGCATTTGACCTTGCATAGTAAAAACAGTGACATGGTCCCGAAAAGAAGCCAAAATTTGCATTTATGACCTTTTAGCATGTTGTGTATGTTATCTCTGGAAGTTTAGATCATGTTTTAGGTGCTTTTAAATCATGGTGTGTCTTTTCAATGTTCCTTATTCCATGTGCGGGAATCTTTTAAATGTCCCTCATCCCATCTGTATAACCTAAATGTCCCTTATTTCTCATAGAGGCTTTTCCATTATAATCTAGTTACATACTCATTTTACTTAAGTTGATACCTTTTCTTGCATCATAAGCTTGGAGAAGAGTCTCGTGTGTAGACTGTCATAGAGATAAATGTGTTCAAGAGAGTTCCTTTCTTCTTCTTCTTCCTTTTTTTTTTTTGGCCCTTTGAAAAAAAACTAGAGAATTTCACATAATGGAACTATGAGATTGTTGAAAAGAATAGGAGTGAAAATAGTCTTTTTATCCAAAATTGGCATGTTACAAACATTCCTTGAAATCTTCGCTCCTGGTAGACCATATTTTTGTCTACATGCATTGGGATCCCCATTCATGAATCTCTCAATTCAATAAACAAGAGGATTAAATTGTTTATGCTGATTTTTTCTCCAAATCTGACAAATATAGGTTGATTTTATTTTTCTTCAAAGTTATATTATTCAGAATATCTTTTTTATTTGATCCTTTTGAAATCCATATTTTTCAAGCATTGAGACACACCGGAATGTCGATAGGGGGCCCCATCTTCTTCAAGCATTGAGACACACCAGAATGAGTATAGTGGGCCAATCACATCTATATCTTAATCTCAGGTTTAGCTGAGAGTAGTGAGCTGCAATTCCTTAAATTCTACTATTCCTTACGATAATCTATTTGGTCTCCCTCATCGAAACCTCATGTTGAGTAGTTCTTCCTTTTGTTCTGCCATCATGATCTTTTGAATTGATTCCTTTTGGCCTACTAGGTAGGATATGGGGATGAGTTAGTTTTATTGTGTGAGATCATATGGAGCGGAATTTATATCATAGGATTGTTAGAACATGACCACATCAACCTTGTTCTATCCTTCATCACAAGGAGAATGAAATTTATGATAAGCTGTGTTTTGGCAGAAAGATAGATCCAAGAGGAACAACATATATTCTAGTGATTTATAAGGACTTCCTCTTTTTCCTCCATCCCCAAGGCTGGAACCAAAGAAGGGTGGGAAGTGGGGGGGGGGGTATGGGCCCCCTTGGTTAGAGAAAATAATAAATAAACTTTACAGATGCATTTTTTGGCCCCTGAACTCTCACCTTTGGCTCCTTATCCAGGGCCTGAAAAGTAGTATATTGTCATATTGATATATCCATATCTGTATCTATATTTATTAGGTGTATAAGTATAGAGATACAAGTACTAAACAGAGATATTTGTTTCATATATGTTCTGGACAGTTACAGATACAAATATGAATCAAATATCAATGATTTAGAAGAAAAATGCATGTCGATGTCAATCAGAAATTACTTTGAATGCAAATCAGATTTTTAGGCAAAAGTTTAATAAGGACAACTAACAGGAAATCATATAATCATAAAAGATGAGAACAATGAAGGAGTTGGAATTTAATTATTTGACTAGAATTTCATCAAGCATATATATGAAAACATGAGTCGAATTATAAAATCTTGACATGTAGATGTTTCTAGAGAAGGTGAATAACTTCTACATGTATGCAGAATTCAGATAATTAACAGTCCTCTCCCTGGTTATCATGAATGTGCACTAATCCATGCTAATATTAGGCAAGGTTGTGTTCTCTTATTCAGCAAACTAGTTTTGTTTTTCCACTAATGTGTTAAGTATTCATATATCTGAATCCTTAAAAAAAAAATAAAAGAAAAACCTTAGTTTCTGGATATCCAAATCCAGAAAAGAACTTGGAAGCTATGTCTTCTGTTTTTGAGATTCCTTATTTTTTTGTGTGTCTTTGTATAGGAATCTGTATGTGAATCCGATCCAATAAAGATTTTCATATCCGAAACCAACCCTATCTGGATTTTTTCAGATTTATCAAACCCACTTTCAGCTGTATGTCCTCCCCCAAAAGCCTCACAAAAGAATTCAAAATACCTCAATTCTTAGTTCAAGTCCCTTTCTCAACATGACAAGGCTCTTGAATATGTTGTACTCTCTTTATTTAGAGGTCCCGCCTTCTTCCTATAGCTTTCCTTAATTTGAACACAACACAACAATCTCAATTGAGAGAGTTATATAGCTGACGTTGAGATGTGCTCTTGCTCCATGCCTTTAGAGCCTAAAGTGAGCAATTATCATGTGTAAGATTTGTTTTACTAAATTTTTTTCTTTTTATTTCCATTTATTATATATTCCACATATGATGCTTTCACTAATATATGAACTTGGGGTCACTAAACTGATCTCAGTTTTATTTCCTTCATGTTCCCTGTCCCTCTTTTCTTTCAACTTGCTCCATGCCAAATCTCCCTACTTATGGCATGGGTCACAGTTTCTTGCTCACAGCATGATTAGCCAAGCTCTTTTCACTAAAGTGTCACTAGCTTTGTTAAGAAGAATGGTTGTTTCCTATGCTCTCCCACCTAGGGTTAGAAGTGGGCCGGGTTATACCCCCGCCCGAGTCCGACCCAAATTTTTTTTCGGGCTTTGGGTAGGGCTTAGGCCCGAAATTTTCTACAAGACGCAGGCTTGAGCCCGAGTTCGGCCCGAACCCGATTGGGTCAGCCCACAATCCACACCGCTGGCCGCTGCTGCCAGTTTCGTTGTGGGGCAGAACCGACGTTCGGAGATGGAGGCAGCGGGGATAGAGAGCTCCGATCTGGTGGTGGAAGACGAGGCACGGCTGATCTTGCTGGACCGGACGGCGGAAAAGATCGCGAGGAAGCAGGCGGAGTGGCAGACATACCTAGCAGCGGCGATGTCCAGCCTCGGCATCACCTTCATGGCCGTCGCGGCCGTCTGTCTTGCTGGAAGATCCCACTTCCCCTTTGGCCCGAACGCGTCCTCCCCCTCCGCCTTCCTCTTCCTCGGCCCCCTTCACCGCATTCGTCGCCATGGGTCGGCAAGCCCTATGTCGACGTTCTTTGATTGGATGAGTGAGAGAGAAGGGGGTTCTTAGGGGGCTTGCCGGAGGGCGAGGGGAGGGAGGCTAGGATGACTGAACGAGAGATGTGAGAGGGAAGGAAGGCAGAGGGGAGACTAGGGCTTGGGGATGGTCACCAAGTAGGACAAATCCGGAAGAATATACATGGTGGTCTGGTATAGGCTAACCTAGCTACCAGAGTAAGCAACACCTGAAACCCTAAGGAATGAAAGGTCGAAAGGGATGAAGAATTCCATTCTCCAGAACTACCATGGTCACTGTGAGGACTAGAAGGGAAGAAAAGGAAAGAGCGGAGAGGGTGGAGTGGTGGCCCTACCCATAGATCCTTCGCTTGTCCATGTCGATGGAGAGGCAGAGCTTCTGGTGGGGGATGACCCCTCTCTAGCTCTCGGGCTTCTGCTCCTCATTCTTCTGTATCTGAGGCTTCGCCATTTTTTTTCCTGAAGTGAAGCCAACGGAGGAACCCACAGGGCAGCAGGGGCCTTTGGGTGGGTTTTTTTCTCTATTCGCAGGAACGACTCGGGGGTTTATATAGACGATCTCAGAGCCTTCGAGGGTAGCATGGGGGCCCGAGCCAAACTATGGGCTGAGTTTAGGGCTGGGCTTGGGCCGGACCAAAGGTCTGCTCGAGCTTGGTCCGAAAGAAAAACGAGCTCTAGTTTTTTGGTCCGAGCCCGGCTTGAATAGTTTCAAGTTGATCCCGAAGCCCGATCCGAAGCCGGCTCGGCCCGATGGGCCTTGGGCGGCCTGAGCCCACTTCCAACCCTACTCCCACCCTCAAGCTATAAAGGGTATAACATAAGTAATTTGATGCAAAGCTATGAATTACACATTTTTTTCCCTTCTTCACAATGTTACTGCTTCTTATTCCTAAAACAAGAAGAAGAAATAAATAGCCACTTTTTTTCTTTTGCAATATGTGGAAAGCAATCTTGGCTTGTGTTCAATTATACAAAAAGATGGAGGTAAATGCATGCATGGCAGTTTTCAGCTTTTTGTCAGCGATATTTGCATGCATGCATGCACAAATTTGGCAGTTTTCAGCTTTTTGTGAACGATATTTGCGTGTGATATATTTTGGCTTCTTATTTGTTTGCACCTGCTTCAGTGGTTGGCTGACCAACAAGTAGTTCCTGTGAACATCTCTGACATCTGTATCATATTAATTTTGTGCCTTCTTCCAACTTATGATGGTATGGTAACTAGGTCAGTGCAATTATATTTGACATTGATGTATTTTATGGTGTATTTAATCCAGTCTTGTACACTATTCTTTGCCAACATTTTTATTGTAATTGTATTCATTTTCACTTGAAAGTCCCTAAAGTTTCTTACACCTTATTCTTTTTGTTTGATATTTTTTTGACAAACTCAATCAAAACTCTCTCTTTTGTTTGATATAGAGTAAAGCCTTGCTTCCAATTGTAAGTTCATTCTAACAAAATTACTACTTGCACTTTTCTACAAGTTTGTAACTAAGTTTATTTAGATTCTTGTAGACTAGTAGAGACATCTATTATTTGCCAACACAGCATTGGTTATGCAACATCTTTTGCTCAAATACTATTTTTCTGCTCCTGATGTATCTTCTAACAAACTTGGTTCCAATTGTTTAAGCTGTGACCTCATCTTTTTGTTCTTCTAGCCTTCAAGGCTTCAACATTGTGTTTTGGACTTACTGCAGTCTATTTTTGCAGGAGCCGAGCAGTGTGGAGAAAATTATGGAGATTGATGAGCAGATAGGTTGTGCAATGAGTGGGTTGATTGCTGATGCACGGACTCTTGTTGAGCATGCTCGTGTTGAAACTCAGGTACCCTTAGGTTTCGCATGCATCTTCTTAGTAGCATAGCTATTTTAGCAAGCATTAATTACGAACTTCAAATACTTTGTTCATCAGAATCACAGGTTTTCTTATGGTGAGCCAATGACTGTTGAGTCGACCACACAAGCTCTTTGTGATCTTGCTCTTCGATTTGGTGAAGGAGATGAAGAATCCATGGTTAGCATTACTAAATCTTTTACATCCGACACGTTTCTTTAAATATTGAACATGGAGATGGTAAAATAAGGTATTTCTTAGACTTCAATCGTTACCTAGAGTTTCTTCAAGTCAGCGATACTTGTCATGGCTGTGTGTGTGTGTGTGTGTGTGTGTGTGTGTGTGTGAAAACGGAGATAATAAGTACTCCACCTGCCAACTGATCTTCTAGGTATAATGGCGGGCTTATGCTCTACCTACATTTACCTTTTTTAGGAATGTTGCAACAATTTGTGAAGAGTTGATGTCAAGCAAATAGTTCTCAAAACTTGGTGACTCTCTACCATATTAATGGGACAAAGCCTCCCAGTTAAGACTAAACTGAAGATTATGTTAAGCTGCGGAAAATCAATACTTACATATGGCAAAGATTTAGTTTCCAGACTTTTCTTTCTTCGACATTAGTTGCCATTATTTTATTGTGGTTGATTTGCACTTCTTGGGTATAATGTCAAACAGCAAACTTCTTATTGTTACCATGAAAAAAAATTCTAACAAGTGGATTTTTTTGTCCAGTCACGACCTTTTGGGGTGTCTCTTCTGATTGCTGGTCATGATGAAAACGGGCCCAGCCTGTAAGTACCCGCCACTTTAGTGTGATGTAAATATTTTTCACAACTCTTTGATGAATCAAATTCTAGTGTCCAATATTTCTTTACCCTTTTTTCCCAGTAGAAGTCCAATATATATATGTTTTACTGGTCTTTATTGAATTATTTACCCAGCCTGCTTATTTAATGGTTATGAATTATCATAATTGCAACTGCTGGAACAAACCTTACTTTTATCTTTATGTCCTTAGCAAACAGTAGTCATGAATTTTGAAGTTTTGCTGATAATATGTGGCCAAATTTTTGTTATTCTTGTTAGCAATAATTGAGTAGTTCTTGCAATCTGCTGATCTAACTTTGTCCACAAAAAAGATATGATGGCAAGTTACTGAACCTCAACTTTGTTTCAATGGTTCGTCATGATCCTTCTTTTCTGGATATCTGGAAGATGGCTAAAGATTGCTGTCTCACATTTACAGCGTGGGGAAACACCAGAAGAATGGTTAGCTGGTTATTGTCTGAATCAAGGGAATGGTGATTGGGATGATTCTTCTCCTTTTCAGTTGTTGGTGTTCACTCATGGTGACGAGTTTCATTGTATTTATCCTAGACACTTATAGTGGATTTATAATACTCCTGAGTAACCATTCAAGTGTATAATGAGAAAGAACAACGATATAATAATAAACCCTCCAACAAACCCTGAAGAAATAGTAGTGTTAGTGCCCAAGTAATTGTTAGTATCTGTGAGGACTATGTCTTTGGGTGGCTATTCCCTTGTATGATTTTTTCTTTAAGGCCCATTCTTTGGTAGGTAAATATCATAGAAAAATTGGTCAACATTTCCATTAATCTACTTATCCATGTTCTCGTGCTTTTTTAGGTGAATAAATTATTTTTTCGTCGATAGAGAAAATAATCTTTTTATTTCATTTCTAATATATCCCTAACACTATAATAATAATATTATCTTATATATAATATAATATTATATTATTATCGGACAATAATACTATATTATTTTAATATAATATATTATTATAATAATATAATGTTATAGTATAATATCTTATTTTTTTAATATAATATGATATTAATAACTTATATTATTAATATAATATAGTATAATAGTGCATTACTTAACATATATTAATATTATATACTATATTATAATATATATTTTATTTTATTTTTATATATAATATAATTTATTATATTATATATAACATATATTATCTACATTTATGAATATATATTATATAATATTATATATTATAACATACAAAATATAATATATTATACTATTATATTATATATAATAATATTTATATGATAAAAGGTGTTATGAAAAATATGGATGGATCTTAGTAATTTATTCGAGAAACTAGTAATGCAAAAGAACATGGGTAATTGATTCCTAAGCTATTTTTTAATACATAAAAGAATATAGATAAATTATTTTTTTATCTAAATGTTGTCTGAAAAATACTTATTCAGAAAAATACAGATTTCTGGATAAATTTTTTATCCTAAAAAGAACGGGCCCTTATAGCAAATTCTTAGGAGTCGTCATGCCTGAAGGTCATCTTTTCAAGTCAGTGATTTTCTACATCTGAGTTTTTACTGCATCTAACGTGTTAAGTATGTTTCCTTCAGGTTGCGTTTGGTAGCTGGCAATCTATCCAGATTACGAGCAATTTAATTTAGGCCCATCAGATTACTGTGTTTGATGTCTTTTGGATGGCAATCTAAATTGCCTTCCATGAGGCTATCTAAATTGCCTTGGGGAGGGTGGCTATCCAGATTACCACATCTTTGGTAATCTTGCAATGAAATTTTTGAACGAAATTATCCTCATCAAAAAATCAAACAAAACCACTCCTTTTCTTCCCGTGAAGCCACTCCTCGGCACCCTCTTTGCCCAACCCTTTGTTCGCCGCGCCGTCGCCGCCGCCGTCGCTGACCTCCTCGCCACCGTGCCTGCTCCTCCTGCCATCCAGGCCCACCGCATCGCGCACCTCCTCTGGCTCCAGCAACGCCGGCAACAACATCTCCATCCTCCATGTCATTGCGGAGAAGCCGCAAGCTGCTGAGGAGGGGGGTGGCGCACAGAGGAGCCGCGGCGCTTGGGGGGGGGCGACATGCAGGGGGACAGGGGCGTGTAGAGGAGCCGTGGCGCTGGGTGGGGGAGCAGGAGCCACAACCGGTGGGGGTGGGGGACAGAGAGTAGAGGAGGTGCAGAACCCAAAGAGCGAGAGCCACAGGCGGCCGTGGTGGGGGGGGGGGCGGTGTGGAGGGGCCGCAGGTGGCCGAGAGGGGGGTGCGGAGGGAGATGGAGGGGCCTTGGGGGGGGGGGGGCGCGGAGGAGCTGCGGATGGTGCTGCCCAAAGGGGGTGGTGGGTGCAGAGAAGCCACAGACAGGGAGAAAGAAGAAAGAAAAAAATATTATAATAAAATATTATTTTATTATTTATAAAAATAGTGGTGGGCTTGTGAGTGACGAAGAAGATGAGATAAAAGGTGCAGAGAGGTGCAAATGAGATAAAAGTCAAGGTGTTTTCATCCTTTCATCAAGAAGTGGAGAAGCAATCAAATCGAGCATCCTGTTGTCCTCTCGGAAAATATGTTTTACAATATATGAAGTAAAATTAATTGATTTTTTTTTATGAATATATTTTAATTAAAAAAGGATAAAAAATTATGGTCACCCACCGGTGGCGGTGGTGATGGGGGGTGGCAGTCTGCAGTGATGGTGGGGGCGGCAGCCGGCGGTTGCAATAGGGGTGGCGGCCGGTGGCCAGGCACATTGCCGTCTGGCAGCCATGATGCTAGAATGATGTTGAGTATAAGTCATAGTATATAGATTTTTAATAGATTTTGACTTAGGGATATTTTGAAAATTTGATTTTACATTACCGGTAATCTATTTGTCATACCAAACATGTCAATCAAGATTTTCATTAATTTTACTGCAACATTACTTGTGTGTATCAAACAATAATCAACATTACTGACAATTTAATAGTGGCAATCTATCTTGAAAGCAATCCAAATTACCTTTCAAGATTGCTTGGCGATGCACCAAATGCAACCTCAATGTTTAGGCCATCCTATCTAGGTTAATGTTTGTCAATCCAAAATGCAGACAAACTTCTTTATTTTTATGACTAGTGCATTATGAGATTCTGATAATTGAACAATCATGAGTACAGCTACTACACAGATCCATCTGGCACGTTTTGGCAATGCAATGCAAAAGCAATAGGATCAGGTTCAGAAGGAGCGGACAGCTCTCTTCAGGAGCAATACAACAAGGTCAGTAAGCCAGTTGTCCATTTTTTAGAATTTTGATGATTACTTGGATGCAGGATGGAGATATGATAGAACTAAATTTTTTTAGCGTTTCAGGGCTTCCGATTAAATTGAATTAGATATGCAATGTACTGTTTTCAGTTACGTTAGTAATTTCAGTGGTACATAGTTTGATGGTGCTAGCTGGTGGTGCAGGACTTGACCCTTCAAGAGGCTGAAACCATAGCTCTCTCTATTTTGAAGCAAGTGATGGAAGAGAAGGTAGAACAGCTCCGTTTTTCTTTTCTCCTTTATTTTCAGTTTCCCTTCTTTTATGTGTATGGGAATTTTTGTTTTGGCTTCATTTGTTGGCATGCAATGTCTCACCTTGTTCTGTATCAATTCCCTTATTACAATTGCCCAACTTGATAGAGTCAGGCTTCTTTCAGGCAGTTGATTGTTTATCTTTCCCGAATTATAGTTGTAATTATTTAAACAGATTTGATAATATATTGCTGATGATAACTTATGTTTTGTCCAGGTGACTCCAAACAACGTTGACATTGCCAGGGTTGCTCCAACTTATCATCTTTACTCCCCTTCTGAGGTCGAGTCTGTCATCACTCGCCTATAAATTAACCATTTATCTTCTTCTTGTTTATTTGCCCTCCACCATAACTTGCCTTTGTTTCCAACATTTTTATTTGGAGAATGTTTCTGATGGTGGTGGTGGTGGTGGTAGAATGGGAAGAAAAACTAGTCTTGTTCAACAGAAAGGATTTTCTTTTGCTGTAGCATTAGCATGCGGTGTTTGACATGGTAAAGATTTATACTGCCAATGCCTGGTTCTCTTTTGCTAGTCATGTGTCAGTAGCATTGACTATTCTGTTACAAATAAATCCATTCATTGATACTCAGTTTATATGATGCCACATCATGTTTTGCGCCGACTGGGAGGTTAGGGATCCTTGAAAATGAGTCTTGCGCAAGAGGTTTCTGCCTGTTTTCACAAAAGCAAGTTTTACAGAAGTTCTGGTTTTACAATTACATGTCAAGTAATCTGACAGATAAAACGCCTTCAATGGTCTCTGAGTATTATGACTGGAAAAGTTTTATGTTTTAACTGATAATTTGAAGATGGTAATGTACTTACCTTCTTCAGGTAATATGCAGTGGCCAACCCAGTCTGTCTCATTGGAGGAAGGCAGGCAGCTGGTGGGGTTGGTGGCTTGAGGCTTTTGTCCTTGGTGATGAGGGCAGGTGCTCAAAAGGCCAGTATCAATCATATTTGAGAAAACGCTACATGCTTATGGTGATTTTACCATATACCTTTTCGGCTGAGCAATTTGCATTAGAAAAGACATTTAATGGTGTAACATAAACGTACGCCTGCCTCAGCAATAAAATTATGAGGTCTGTGCCTGAGCATGGCGCCAATCTTTTGTCCAGGGACTGCCGTCCGTTGGTGGGGATAACATATTACAATTATTGAAAATTGAAAACCTAAGAGTTACCTATCCCGTTGCTTTTACATCCAGGACACCATCTATACTCATCGGGGAGGAAAAGCTAGTACCATCCTCTCCACCTACCAAGGTAATCATCCAGGATGAGAGTATCACGGTTATGTTGTGATATAACCATCTATACCATTAGAGGAAAAGCTAGTACCATCCTCTCCATCTACCAGGGTGATCATGCTGTGAGGCATTACAAGGCCCTGATGTCGAGGCAAATGGGTGGGTGATCATGCTGTGAGGCATTACAAGGTCCTGATGTCGAGGCAAATGGGTGTCGATGCACTGGAATCGTAAGAGTGAGGCAGGCCAAAGGGGTAGCCTTGCATTGGCATTACAGACTCAGAGTCAAGACACAGAAGCAGTCGAGTTGGGGATCGCAGGAAACAGCATGGACAAATGGTTCTGTAGAGACAGACAACTGGTGCTCAGAGTGAAGACTGGATTGTCTAGGCACTTGAGCAAAGTGGAAAGCGGCTTTGATCGGATATCAAGATCCCGCTTGGAAGCAGTCATGTATCTGTGTTGGTATGGGACAACGCAGAGTTATGGAGGCGACTTGTGAGTACTTGGCATCGGTGCAGTGTGGTAGAGTCCGAAGTCTTGGTGTTGAATGGAAAAGGTCGGAATTACCACAAGACTGCAAGGTGGGTATGTTACAAGACCAGGTGTTTGGAAGTGAGTTGCCAGAGGGGACTCATGTGATGGGCCACTTTGAGACTGGTGGATAGGAGTTAAGCTTTGGACACAGTTCAAGGAGTGACATTTTATGTTTCTGATAATGAATCTTTGCATTGATGGAGGCAATGGCAGCTCTTAGATTGAGAAAGTCGAGAGTAAAATCTCAGAAGAGTTCGAGGAGTGCCACAAAGTTTTCAGTTATGTTGATGGTCAGAGGACTGCAGCAAGCTTAGAGAATGCAGTGGCCACTCTTAGATTGGGGCAATCAAGAGTTAAGCCTTGGAAGAGTCCGAGGAATGCCATGTAATTGAAGGTTAAAAGACCATTGGAGGAGGACAAAAGCAGAGGTTGGTGTTGGATTTTGTAGCAGTTTGGTTTTGTGGAGGAATCAGTGTGGTGTGGATGATGGATTCTCAGTGGTGGAGAAAGGATCAAGGACATCAAGATCGTGTGTTTCTGACTTGAGGAGCCGTATCTATAGTTACTACAGTGAAAATTTGACTGTGGTGACTAATGTTCAAGTAGTGGCTTAGACGTCGACGGGGACGTCGACAGCTTGAGTGGGGGAGAATTGTCAGGGACTTATCCGCAGGCATGTCGCAGGGGGTGCCGGCATGGGCGTGGCACGGTGCTGCGAAGGATTTGACTTGGCAAAAATTTGCAATACTACTCGATCATTTGGAACCCCCAGGGTGAGATTTAGGGGGATGCCTTGCTGGGGTAGTGAGGGAGCAATGGTTCGTCAAGGAGCGGCATGGCCGTGGCATGATATCGGGGGGCTCGGGACGCGTGATATTTGGAATGGTGGTGGTCCGCCATGATATATGTGGATACTCAAGGATTCCTCTTGGTTTGAGGAGGGGCGCGGAGCTTTGGCCGCGTACCCGACTCCCCCAGACCCGTAGGAGATGGGTCCGCCGTGGCACAGTTGTGTGGGCAATGGTGGTGCTACGTCTGAATGATCTCATGTGGAGGTATTCGGGGCAATGTTGGTTGGACGAGCTAGCCACATTGTGTGGGAAGGGGATATCTCGAGGTTTTATCCTTGAGGAGTTTGTCTAGACTACTCTATGCGTTCTTGATCTCTGTAGTGGAGCGAAGAGACGATAGAGGGCTAGTCGGGCAAGGGTGTGGCCTACCCAAACAGACAAGTCTTGTGAGCATCGCAAGGTGATGTCTCATGGGTATATATATATATATACCTATCAAGGTAATCATCCAGGATGAGAGTATCACGGTTATCAAATTCTCCTGATATATATATATATATATATATATATATATATATATATATATATATATATATATATATATATATATATATATATATATATATATATATATATATAGTTTTTATTTTTTTGTGAGTCTAATCATTGTCAGATTAGGGGTTATATCTTTCGAAGGAATGATTCATTATTCATTTTTCTCCAATTGTGGATCACACAAACATCGTAATTTGTGCCAATAAGTGAGAGATTTCAGAGTGCTTTGAGAGTTATGTGAGTGCGATCCAACGAATAACGTTGCAGAAAAAAGCTCAATCATTTTTTTCACAAAAAATACAGCCAAACCCATATGAAAAAAAAAAAAAAAAAAAAAAAAGTTACTAGGGCTGTACTCATTAGTCGAACCCTCTTTCCTCCTTTTGTCTTCTCTCCTTCCTCCTGATTGGCTTCTTGTTGGAAAGTTTGAATGCCTCCATTCTTTCTAATTGGCTCTTCGTCAGAAAATTCAAATGCCTCCTTTCTCTCGTTTCCCTTCTTCTTCTCAAGCGATTCTCCTCTTCGTGGGAAATTTAGAATCAAAAGACGAAGGTCGTGCTTCTTCCTCTTGATGATGATGATGCATCAACAGAAAAGAAAAGAACCAGTACTCACTCAATCTTCCATTCTTCTTCCTCTTGATGATGACTCAGCCATTCAAAATATCATCTATAAAAGAAAAAAATTAGAACACATCTTGATCAGAACAGCCGCATCAGTGCATGATCTGATCAAGATGAAGGAGCGATGGCCAAAACGAAGGTCGAAAATAGGTTTTTCTTAGAGTTCCGTATCGGTCTCATGTGCCGGGATCTCAATAGAACAAGATGGGATGGCTGGGACAGGCCCTATCATGCTGGGACTTCAATTGTTGCCACCTACAACTAAAATTGATGATTGGACAATCCATTCAAAACGTAGCAAATCTCATCAGCACAGCCTTCATACAACAAAGCAGTTTGCAGTTCATATAAATGAAAAACCCTGCACAGAAGCAACATTTGCAACCAACAAGTAGTCACTGAATGGCCAAACATGTTTGAGAAAATCACATTAAATTTCTAAAGGAAGCCTGTGCTTGTAGCATATTACAGTCAAGTGACAACGTGCACTTGGTCCATCCACAAAAGGGAAAAAGAATGGATGGATGGATTGCTTATTCCGATTCAAATATCTTATACGTGAGACAGAGAGATAACATCACAGGGATGATGGCTCGGTGAGTTGGAGACGAGGCCTAGTCATGGAACTCTTCCATAAATGATTCATGGAATGCCTTGAGACGGGAGATGATGGCCGGGATCTTATCCTCCTGCGGCAGGATTGTGCATCTGAAATGCCATGTTCCAGGAACCTATTTCCAAATGAAACAGAAAAAATGTAATTAGTATCACAACCCAACTAATAATTGCAGACATCAGTTATTTTTTGAGGTCAGTGCATTCCATAGTTTTAGCTGATCACAAACAAGAAGATATTCATAGATTTAGTATAAGCAAGTTCACCTGCCCAAAGCCGGACCCAGGAACAACAACAATTCCAGTGGCATCAAGAAGACGGCGAGCATAGAATGCATCGGGGGCCGCATTAACTACTTTGGCAGCTTCGATTGCCTTCTGAGGCAGGTGAAGACGGGGGAAGAGATACATTGCTCCCTCTGCCTTGTTGCATGTCACACCTTCTAAGCTATTGAATGCATCCTCCAAAGCCTGTATCCAATAGGTGAAGAGGATAACAAAATCTTCATAAGCTTAAAAATCAAGGAGCCCTTGTTGCACAAAAAGAGAATATGCGAATAACTTAGATCAAAGGTTCCTTTTCTAACAATGCAACTTGTCAAAAGAGCCAGTGCACATCACATGAATCAGACGAAACTAGACCACTAATTTTTCTTGGACAAATAATCACTTGATCTTTTTCAAATTCTGAGAAGAATAAACATCACCAAAGAATGGTTAAAACTAACCTTCGCGCGCCTAGCTAAAGATGACAGGATACCATTTTTCTCTGCAATAAAGGATTCATATGATTCATCTCCAACCTGCAGGTTTTCTTGCAATGACATACAAAACTCTATTAAGTAAATGAAATAAAACTTTCCCACTCATTATGACACATGGATAATTTTGGTGAGTCCTCAAGAATAGACGTTTTTCTAAGCTTAGTCACTGCCAGATAGTAAATAAGTTGATCGCAACAGAATACTCACCTTTGGTGTATTCATAACAAGGCTTGCGAGAATCTGGCCAGAGATGTTGGAACAGAGGTTTACCGATGCCACTTTGTATATCTGTTCTCTCACATCAGCACTGAAACCAGTAACCTCCATGTAGCCTCCCCGTTTTCCACATTCCCCATAATACCCTAATGGAAATGACAGCAATTTCTATTATGACTATAAATCAAGGACATTCAGGTCAAAGTTGAACACACATTTCTTGATCTAAAACAGGGATCCATACCCTTTGAAACTGACTGAAATGATACTAAAGAAATATCTTGCTCGCCATATCCCATTGACCTTGCGATCTTCTTGAAAGAGTTAAATTTCTTGTTTTCAACATAGATATTTTCTTGGTATACCTATATAAATTTTAACATAGTGCATTAGTAACCAGAGGCACTGAGTACAATGAAACTCTTGAGTACATCAGCATATAGTTAATAAGCTGATTATGGCCTTTGACATTGCTTTAACTTCTCAAAAGAATTAAGTACGTATCTCACCTCATCTGCTAGAAGAACAAGGCCTTCTTTCTTGCAAAACTCCACTATTTCTCGCTGGTTTTCCTCTGCAAGAACCTGGAGAAATAATACTACTACAATAAGAATAAAGAAAAAAAAAATCATGTGCCAAAACCTTAATTATAAAGCTATCATAGAAAATAGGGAAACATATTGGTGGTACTATATCATTGCTCAAAGAAGATACTCTATCTGCTCATGGATAGAAGAGTTGTTCTTGCATAACCAACTTTTAGTGAAAACTACTAACAATCATTCTTTTTAATTAAGAGGATTAAATGTCCATGCACATGTAACATAACCCATTCTCTTGCTTTGATGTCAAAATATTATCAAAATTATAACATAATGCTTAGTTCTCCATCCAAAGATTTTCATGAACCCCTAACCTCTCCTTGCACCCCAAAAAAGGAGGGACTAAAAGGATTAAAAAAAAAAAAAGTACAAACCTGTCCCGTGGGATTGCCTGGATTTATCACTACTATTGCCCTAACAGCAATGCCCTTGGATCGAGCATCTTCCAGTTGCTTCTTAACCTCAGAAATCTCCAGTCCCCATCCTGTTGCTTCATCAAGGTAATATGGGACCTGAGACCAAATAATTCTTTTGTTTGGTTTGTTTGTTTTATACAATCTTCCAAAGCAAATTCTTGATCTGTCTAGCCTAAATGAACTGACTTGATGCTTGGCAATGAGTCAGACATATCTCTGTAATATAATAAAGAATACATAGTAAATCTCAATAGCCAGGTAAAGAACATACAAGAGAACCACCATGAAGAGCAATTGAAGCAGAGTATAATGGGTACTGAGGGATGGGGCAGAGAATGCCATCTTTCTCGGATCTTATCAATAACTGCATCATCATGTGCACCTAAGAGAGGGAAAGCAAAAGAATTAAGCTGGTAATTTCTCTTCACTCATTAGAAAAAGGACTATCATAAGTTTTAAAGGTCAAGTAGGTACTGCAGGGCTTGCTCCATCAGTTAGGAAAATGTCATCTGCATTGGCAGGGAAACCATCACGGGCCGCAATCCCAGCAGCAATAGCATCACGTAAGCCTTTGATTCCCTGGAACAAAGAATGCAAAAAGCCTCAAGCTCATGGGACTAAAAGGAGAATATTCTTGGGACACCTACTGAGCATGTTTTTACCTGACTATGACTATATGCACCTGTGGCCCTACCAGGAATCAAGTCCAGAATCTGCCATGCTCGTGCTATAGCATCCGCGCTGCAACAAGATATAGAAGCTCAAATGTGGTAGCCTAAGTATGAGTAGTTTTTCTAATAATGTAAAGTCAAGAGTTCGCAAGGGTTATAAATCTTGATGCAAGAACATGCAACAGTTAATAATCAAGTAGAAATGGTATAAAAAATCCTCTTTCTTTAGTTTCTTTGTTTGTTTAACAGCATAATAGAAGTTCTTACTACTTAAAGAAGCTGGCCACACTAAATTAACCTGATCTAGGTGAAAGAAGATATTTCTATATTGCCTAGGCAATTAAACTGGGGAGTTATTCGGAACAACCAGCAGATAAGCTACACAATGTAATGAAGGAGAAGCCAATATGTCATAAAGCAACAAAATAGGGAATGGACAAAAAAAATAGTGAAAATTAATGTTGCATTACAAATTTTTATATGTTTTTCCTGCAAATGACCCCTTTTTCCTTATATGTATATGCACAAGACCAGTCTTTGACATACTGATATTTTAACTTACTCCCATTTTAAAAGAAATTCCCCGATAAGCATCCATATTAATGTTCTGTCAGCCATAATGGAACATTTACCATGTTTCTTTTGATGCCCCTACTTAGCCCTTAGTCTTTCAGAGCATCTAGCTAATGAGCTACAAGTGCTTCTCATTGTCACATTCATTATGCTTTGAGCTCCTTGGTACCATGATTGCTAGGGTTAAGATCTTGGTTATAGATCAAACTGGCATATATGATGGCAGCGGGGGGTTGCGTAGATCACTTGCTACAAACTACAAAGTTCTGAATGGGGAGACATGAGAAAAACACATTACATATTCCACTCTGGATGGTAGAAGTTTAGTTCAGGTAGTATTCTGGGATAAGGAACATATTGAAATGCAAATAGGTAAAAGAGGAATATTCATATGCAGTTAGTCTATAAAGGAAGGGGTTATGTGCAAAAAAACCCATTTTTGATTTTGTTATGGTAATGTGAGTAGAAGAGAGAATTCTTCCTTATCTATCTAAAAGCCGAAAGCCCCCACCTTTCTCCAGGGAAAATCCTTTTAGGTCTTCCATGTAAAAAGAATGACACGAGAAAGTGAATTGAAAAAGGGCAAAAAGAGATCCATGGATAAAAAAAAAATGATCCTACCACATAATAGCCATGACCATGTTTATCTTCAGACAGTGCTATTTAGACAACATAAGAAATAGATCTTTCTATATTATCGCCCCTTACAGTGCTTGTGAATAATACCGGTGATGACAAACTTAGTTTCTGATGTCAATGTATTCTGATTTGGTTAACTTTACCTGAATAAGGCATGAGTTTCACTTTTGTCCAAAATGGATGGGTGGTCACATAAGGCAAGTACCTGAAATAGGATACATAAGCATCCAAGAGACAATGAACCTCACTATACTAGTTAAACTTCAATAGCACACTGACCTCCCGGAAAAATGTAATTGGCTGCTGAGCAAGAGATTGGGGATTCCCGATATTGCAATAAAGTATCTGCCAGAACAAATGGGAGTTTAAAATGAAACTTTAAACAAATTTAACGAACTGAAAACATACACAATGTGAAGTGACAGCTTTCTAATGCGAACACAAATTAAAAGTGCCATGTTAGTTCCAAAACATCATAATGCAATGGGAAAATGGATTAATAATACACACCTCATCAAAGGGATGAGCACCTGGCTTGGTTTGCAACTCTTGTTGTAAGCGCTGGGCCAAAAGCAGAGAGATTCTTTAGCAGATATGAAATTTAAAGTAATTGCAGTCAGCAGAATACTTAGCTTGATTTTCTGATATATCCAACCAATGCATATATCAAATTCCAAATTAAAAAAAGAGCCACATGATATAACCATTTGCCAAGATAGAGAAAACACAAGTTGCCAAAAATTATAAACAGAATCTAATTAGTCAAGAGTCAAGACAGAAACACATTGCATTGACAAGGTTCCTATACCCTTCATTCTAAAACAATCTAATTGGACAAGTTCCAGAAATAGAACATGTTCCTCTATCCATCTTAAATTGAATTTCTTGAACTGCTAAAGATAGGAAATCATAAATGACATGGAACAGAGTCAGATTGCAGAAAACATTTTTTAAATTATTAGTGGTGGCAAGGCATTTAGAGAACAAGTTACTTTCACTACCATGGAAAAGGGTGAATATGTATATATCAGAATATCACCAAAAAGATTAAAAAGGAATTCTGTTATATATGAGAGTAAAACCAGTGTAGTGTATCCACGGTGTTATATATGAGTGGTAGAATGAGTTCGAGCACAATTGTAAGTGATAAATACCAGTTGATAGTCATTGCATCAGAGGGTAAAATCAAAAAATAGTTTTAAACAGTTCAGCCTTACAACTTGCCAAGTGTGAAGAGTATCTCAACTTATACATGAAAGTAAAAAAAAAGGAGAATACAAAAGGCAGAGGGTAAGGCCAAATAAGACGTAGATAGCAGTAACAATTGGCTTTAAAACAAAGAGACAGGGAGAAGGGGGGGAGGGGAGAGAGAGAGAGAAGAAGTTGATTTGGGAATTCAGTTTTCAATACACCCTGATGTAGTTTAAGAGGCTCGCTAAAGCAGATGCTCAAAATGATCCATAGTAAAGAGGAAATCTAAACTATGTCTAGAATTTGAACTAAAAATAATTAGGCATTCAGCCAGTGCTAACTGATAGTCAGAATATTACAACAAGAAGAACATTCTAACTCCAGCAGCTCAGATTATTTTTGAACCATATAACTGAGTCAGCATATATTTCTGATCCAATATCACTTATAATCACTACTTTTTTATTATTACAACAATATCCAATAAAAAGAGAGAAAATAAAGAATATGGAATATTTGTTGACTAGAAACTTTAAGTACCTGGGCATGGCTCACAATCTCTCCACGGACAGCATACTCACATTTTATGACCTGAATGATGAAGAGTTAGAGTGTGTAAGTATACAACAACAGTTTATGGACCTACAGTGTTGCGAAGGGAAAAAACCAAACAAAGGAAAAAGAAATGTCTCTATCTGGCCTTTATTTTTTTTTGCTGGAAAGGCCAAAAAATTTGATTAACAGACAGATAGAAAAAAGATCCAGCAACGAAAAAGAAAAACAAACAGACCAAGCGGAGGTGATAAAGGAGGCCTTCAAATTTGTTAAATTCGAAGTCCAATTCAGAAAGAAGAAGAAGAAGAAGAATAAGAAGAAGCGCATTCATGAAACACAACAAAAGACGGACCCCAATGGAAGGATTAAGAATAAGAAGAAGAAGAATCCATCAGGAAGCAAACATGGGGCTGAAACTATCGCCTTTCAATGATCACAAGAGGGATCCACAAGCAGTCCTATTAATCCAGTCCCGCTGTAGCTGATAAAAAGGAACAGAAAAATCATGAAACGAAAATACTAAAGTCAAAGTCAAATAAACCATCAAAAGCAAATCTTTGGCAATCAAATCGGCAAAATATAAAATAAAAAAGCCAGCTTTGAGAGAAATGGATCCAAAACATAGAAAAGCAATTGCCGTTTGACCAAACCAGCAAAAAACGAGACACAAAATCATCAGCAAATCCAAACTATGAGATCAAAAAGGCATCTTGATGGGCCAAACCGGAAAAGATCGCACCTTTGGATTGATAGAATCCAGAGTAACGGGAGGGGATTGAGTGGAGCCCATGGCGGACGCCGCGGCGGCAGCAGAAGAGGATAAGAGATGCGAAGAAGGCGATGGCGATCGAGAGGAGAGAAAAGAGCCAACGATGAGCTTCTTGGCTCTTTCCGTCGCGAATCGGCGCATGGCGAAGTGGAGGGCGTGGAACGGCTTTTAAAGAGGAGGAATCGTGATGTCCGAGAAAACGCCAAGTCTCAAAGCGATAGCCCACCGAAAAAAATTCTCGAATATTATGAGAAAGAGAGAAAAAGAGAGAGAGAGCTTTGAGGTCTTATCTTTCTGGATGGAGTCGCCCACGGAGTAGGCGACGAGAGGCTAATGGCGTGGGCGAATTGGCAACAGGGCGCAAAGCACAAATTTTTTTGTGTTTTTTCGACATCAGGTGATGGGGCAAGGCACCGTGTAAGGCTGTGGGTCTGGTGATTAAGGGGCAGAGAAAGTTTTAGTAAAGAATTAAGTAGTTGGCTTTCCGACTTCAGGGACGCTGAAACATTGAATCCATGGGATTCTCATCCACTGTTTTTTGGCAAATCTATCGTCCACTCCACCTGAATTTGTTGTTACAACTAGAACTGAATACTTGTCATGCACATTAGAGCAAATTTAATGATTATGATAATGTTGGAGACTTTTGATTTTTTTTTTTTGTTTGTTTGGTAGATGGTGACTTATAATTTTTGAGATCTACAAAATTAAAATAAATAAAATTTTATTTTTTTACATCTTAATTACTTTTTTTTTCTTTAGATGATGCTTTACATCATGCAATCTTGGCTCCTTTCTTAGGAGCTCATATAATATATTATATTTTTTGTCATAATTTTTCTGAAATTGTATTAATAATGGGCCAGCTTGTCCTAGGTTTAATGGGCTTAGCAACTTAAAATGAATTGTAAATAGTTATAAAATCAGCGATGTCCAAAGTTTGAACTAGGGGGAAGTATTTAAATACTGCCAATCTTAAAACTAGTCTGTCGAAATGGGCTAGGGATGAATTATATGTAAAGATAAACGAGAATTATAGTTTAAATTGATAATTGCCGAGCATTTTAATGGTAATTGTAAGGGTCGCTGATTATTATTGGTAACTCCCTTCCGGCATTTGAACCCAAAAAAAAAAAAAAAAGGTAATTATGTATTTTTTTATTTTAGTTTGTGTACTCTCTACTTCTGCACAATATATATATATATAAAGAATGTGTTAAAAAAAATTATATTTATGGTAAGGGAGATGAGAGAGAAAGCTTAGAAAGCCAAACTAGAATCAGGTAGATCGGATTTGGACTCAAATCCGATCAAATCAAAATTCTATAATAGAGATCCTACTTCAATGATCTAAGCTGTTGAATATAATCTAATACCTCAAAACTATTTGCACTTAAAAAATCATATAATTTAGAAACTCCTAACTTATGCATCAAGTAGTCAAAAATTGGACAGTCTAAATAAAATTAAATTATATATATTTTTTGATCACTTGATGCATAGGTCAGGGATCTTCAAATCATATAATTTTTTATGTGTAAATACTTTTGGGATAGTAGATCATATCCAACGTTTAAATTATTGATATAAGACCCCCATTGTCCATTTTTGATTTGATCGAATGTGAGTTCAAATTTGATCGACCTTATTCAAGTCTGCCTCTATATGTGTGTGTATATATATATACACATAATGATAGTTGACCCTATTTTTTATACTAAAATATGCTAGGCAGGATGGATGTGAAATAGAGTAATCAAATATGAGGACCCTGTATGTCAATGTGAAAAATGTTAAATACTGGTATTTTATGGCTAGACATGACTCTTTAAGATTGAAAATAGATGAAAGACATATATATTTATATTTATATTCATATTTTTCAATAAATTTGGATATAGATATAAATATTAAAATAGATATCAAAATTAGAATCTATATTTATTTTAAATAGATAATTATAAATCAAGTATCAAGCATATCAATATTTATTTTAAATGAAAATCAATATAAGTAGAATATTAGTTGGACATAAATTAGATATTAAGTATATTTTAATAATTGAAACTAAATAAATAATATAGTAATAAAAAATGGATACAACATTCACTATCTAAACAGCAAGCAATGTGCCATAATCAAGCAATAGTTTAAGATATAGTTATTCATCAACTTGCATACAGGTCGACTTGGCTAAAAGTTTGGATCACTGATCCAACCTAATTTTTACAAAAAGTATATTAAAATTAAAATTATTTAAATAATATATAATACAAAGTATAAAAGGCTTTTTTACATTAAATATTGCTATTACTTTTTTAATTACAACATAAATAAAAAGAATCATGAACTATCTATTTTTAAAGAAATATATATATGAATATAGAAATATGTTGAAATAATAGATATTTTTAAATATTTTTAATATATTACAAAGAATAAAATGAAGTTATTATTTTTATTTATTCACAAAAAGAAGAGGACTGAATTTTTATGAAAATAATTAATTATTCAAATATGAAATATCATAATATATTTTAGATGACCATATTTTATCATGTAAAAGGAATTTAGATAAGTATAATAAATGATAATTACATATTAGAAGTTAGTGATATCATGGTGGTTGACTAGTAGGCTCTTTAACCAAATATCCTACATAATTATAAGCATATATTTGGATCCATATATGAATCTGATTCGATATAAAAATTTCTATTCAAATCCAATCTAAACTAGATATGAAAATAATTTCAATTTAATTGGATAATATGCGGCCTTTTTTCAGTCTAAGCTTTACCTATACAATAGATATTCAATGTGTACGTAGATAACAATTATTTAGCCAACAACCTATTATAACGATCATAGTATGCTAAAATTTATGCTTTTACTATTCATCTAATCAAGACATAAAAAATAAATTTCCCAAATTATTACTGGTTTATAAAATAATGTAAATACATATTTTTCAAATCTATCTATTAAATAGCCATTTTTATATTCAAGTGACAATGTACGCTCCAATTTGGCACATTTTTCAAAGAATATTTATCTTGTGTTAGTGACAAAATCAGATAATAAACTAGGCAAATGGTGCCATAATTTTGTTCTTTTCTCACACCTTGTTAAGAAAATACTTAGATTAACTAATGATCAAGGGCTAGCTTTGTGCGATCAACTTCACCATTTGGAATTATATATACATATTGTTCATGAATTTAGGTGAAGATTGATCTAATACGAATCTTTTGCACTTGTTTAATGATCACCACATGCATCTAAGAACTGAGTACTTTATACATCTGTCTCTAAAGCCTGCATTTATAAGAAGAAGACATTGTACACCAAGAATCATGAGCTTTAAAAATAGCTGAATTTTGGTGATCATGTGTGACAATGCCTGTTATGGCATTTGGATTTTGCAGTTCTTACAAGCTTTCCACCATTATGTTGCAGGTTGGAGGCATTGGGAGAAGCAAGCTTTAAGATCTATTCTGTGACATGTGAAAGGACTATCAACCATAAGTGATGACTGCTTAGTGAGTTGAAGTAGCAACCATTCAGCAGGAGGTGTCCAAGAGCAAGTTTTAGATTTGATGCAAAAGAATTTGTTCTTTGTTATTTATTTTTTTTCTTTTAAGTTTAAGAGAGCCCCACTGCATTGGAGGGAGTCTCTACAAGACTGGTCTGAGACTCGAGCCCAAGATTTTCATCAGAGAATTTCCACCAAATAAGACAAAATCTTTGGAGATAACATCACTCAAGACTTGAATCCTGGTCTTCCCCTTTAAACAAGGGTATGACATGCTCAGGTTATAAAATAACAGCTTTAGATGACAAATTTTAGTTGGACGATAGAATCCCCAACAATTAATCAGGATTCAAACGTAACTCCAAAGAAGAAGAAGAAGAAAAAGAAAAGAAAAACTCATATATCTATTTCCAGATGCCTCTTTAATTTCAAGTGATGCATGCATCAATAATCAAACCCTTTGCAAGGATAGTTAAGTGTAGTACATGAGGGGAAGTAGCATCATGTTGCTACATTTGTTGCACCTACACATAGCTTTATAACCTTAAATAGATTGATTTATATCATAATTATTTTAGTAAAGATTAATTAGAAATTAATAACAAAGGAATCCACCCATACTTAGGCCTCCTTTCTACTCATGGTGGGCCTGCAACCAGGCCTACCATTTGGATATTGTCCATGTTGTCACCAGTCTAATCCATTGTAGCGACCCGAGGGGATCCACTATCCCCCCACCATCTCTGATGGACTCGGATTGTATCTTTCTCATGAAAGATCAATCGATCTTCTTTCACTACATCAGCTATTGAATTGCATTTTGCACTGATCTTAGGTAATTGATCACTACACTGAGCCATGTCCTCCGGTCATTGATCTTCAATGTGATCTGGAACTTCTTGTGAAGATGGTTGCAGGAAACTAAGGGCTTGTTTGGATAATTGAACCGAAAATTTCATTGGATTTGTAAATTGGACCGATACATCATGCTATCTAGTAAAAATATAGACTAAGCTACCCCTATATATATATATATATACTCTGAAGTGGGTTGGAAGTGAGCCATTCTGAATTCTATAGGACGAAAAAGAAAGGCCTGCTGAGGTCTTTTTTTGTTTTCTATGGGACTTGGGCTGGTCCACTCCCAAACCACTCCTGGGTGCCTACATATAAGGACGTAGTCCAGTATGTATTCCTATTATCTAGTTGATTGTACTGGCCCAATCTACAAATCAATGAAATTTTTAGCCTAATCATCCAAACAAGCCTTAAACAAAGTTGATCGATAGCATCATCAAACAACTCCTTGCCATCTTGCATAGCAAATTGGGACCCTGGTGTCTTCAATTTAGACTACAATGGAGGAGATATTCTGAAGTCTGAGCTCTTTGCGGAAGAAATGCTAGATTAACGTCTAGCAAGAATCTGGATAGGGTGGGACAGTGCACATTACCTTTCAAGAATTGGAAGTAGATGTCGGAGATAGCCTTTGGCTCAAATTGTCATTGTGTTTGCTTACCAGTGCCGCTACCGTGATGCTGATGATGATCACTAGGAGAAGGATTAATGTGGAGGATGCTGATCATATTGGTGATTCGTTTTCAGGTTTCCTGGCAGTACATGCGCTCCTCAAACTCTTTCATCCCTCCATGCCATCTCAAAGTGTGGAATCCAATATCTGAACTTTTCATGGGGTCCTATAGAGGTTCGCGGACATAAATTGATGAATATATTCTTATGTTAACCTTCATCACGAATACTTAATAAGGAAAGACTAAGTCAAGACTCGCGCCCCACATAATCCATCTAATATCAACTTGAATAGAATGACTAAAACGCTAGCTCATAACTCATTTAGTGGCTAAAAGAGGCCTAACATTGTTTCTGATAAACTAATTAGCCGCCCAGATACTGGAATCAAGACTTTAAAGCTGGGTCGCGTTGGAGCTATTGGCACAGACGAGACGACAGCTGGGAATCGGTAAACAAGGATGCACCCATTTGGCAATGCAGCAATGGCTTCTTACTCGGACTACAAGGCTATCTTTTCTCTTGTCCGCAATCTATACTACGGATAGCCACGTACATGATCTATTGGTCAATGAAGTGTTGTTTTGGTTGAAAATTATGCCAGTTATCTCCAAGATTTTCTTCCTCTCGCACGCATATCTAGCAAGTTCCCAAGAAAAAAAAACAAGGAAAAAAAAAAAAAACAAGGAAAACGATAATGGCAAGTGAAATCTCACTATCTGGAGCAAGACTACCAGAATACACAACCATATCAAATTAAAAACCAGCGATCAATCAATTCCCATGTTGCTTCACAAAGAAACCCTCACTCTAGCCCCACCCCACCATACCATGCACCTTCACCAGCTCGCTCATGATACATGACCGATTCCAACAACCCACCTCTCCCATCCTCTCAGTAGCCTCTCACGCCAACCAGCTTTGTCCCATTTCTTCCATCAGCGATAGTACAGATCCATATGAGCAGGAGCTCCTCTGCTGGGAATCCATCTCTTCCCCTCGATGAAGTTGGCCACCGTGAACTTCTCCGCCGTCTTCCTATCGATGACATGGAAGCCCGGCCACTTCACACGGGCTTTGACGTTGGAGCCCTCGCCATTGTTGTTATACTCGGCATAGTAGAGAGTTTTGAGGGCGAAGTCTCCGTCCCACGGCAGGTAGCCGGCCGGGTGGATATAGCTGCTGATCTGGTTCTCCATGAAGATGGTCCTGGAGTAGGCCTTCCATGGGCGGGCCAGGTAGTTCTCGACCTTTTGTTCCTCGGCCTTCTTCAAGCTTCTGTCGGCCTTGATCTTGCAGTGCTGGATGACGAAGCCGGTGCTCTCGTGGCTGTAGCTGCGGCCGTGGGCGGTGACGATGTTCCGCTGCTTGGCGAGGGGGCGGCGGAGGAGGAAAAGGCAGTTCTGGAAGACGGCGGAGGCGTCGCCGAAGACGAAGTCGATGGTGCCGGTGATGACGCAGCCGCGGTAGAACTGGAAGTGGGATTGGGCGTAGAGGGTGTCCTGGTACCCCGCCATCCGGCAGTTGATGAAGATGGACCGGTCGGATTGCACCCGGAGGGCCACCGCCTGCTCCTTCTCCGGGCCGGCCGTGTTGTGGAATCCCATGTCGATGGCCATGAAACCCTCTCCAGAAGCAACTGCACGATAAAGCAACTTAGGCTTTGAGAAAATTTTCACCTTCATTTCCTATTTATATTTAATAGCTAATCTCCGAGGGGTTATCTCATTAGATCCTTGGAGAGTGACGCCATTTTATTTATTTCCTCGCCACTCTAAGATTCAATGACTGGTTCGAACTCCAATTTTGTTAATTAAGGGGGAAAAATGTAAAGACAAGTAATTATGCATGTCCGTGTCACGTCGTTCCTAGTTTTGTTTGAAAGCTGTTCTTAGCTTTCGGTTGAAAAGTTAGTCTTGGATAATTTTACCCTACATCACTGTTCTTTCCTTGCTCCTATTTTTCAGAGCCTGTTTGGTAGGTTCAAGGTTTTAGCCAATATTTTACCCGCTTTAAAACTGAACCAAATGCTGCTTGGTAGTATATAAAAAGCTCAGGATTCCCAAAGGAAAAAATAAAAAAAAAAGGAACTCTGAATAGGAATTTACAACTATAGCTTAACATTCTAACCACGAAACTATAGCTACCTTAGTGAATATTGAGGAAAGCATGCAAACCTAACACCCAAACGGGCAACGGATTCAAAACAATTTGAAGTTTATTATCATCCTTAATTTTGAACTTGCACTACTACATATAGGGCCTATTGTGGCGCATCTAATTCACCGCAATAGGATGAAAAATCACTATAATAGGCCTATTGTAGCGTTCAGAATGATGCCAAATGAGCTCACACCACAATTAATATTTGTGGACAAAGTAGAGGTCTATTGTGACGCATGTCATTCATCAAAATAAGTAGATTATAGTGTTGTATCATTCGTCTAAATAGATAAGCTATTGTAGTGCTTATGCTTCATCAAAAAAGAATATTTTGGTGCACTTGCTTCGTCAATATAGAATTAAATAATGATGAATTCTTCATGAATTATGACATATTTGATTTGCCATAAAAAAGCTATTTTGGTGAATAAGACCCGCCAGAATAACTTATTTTGGAGAATTTGAGGTGTCACAACGGAGATTTTCTTCTTTTTTTAAATTTCTACATAATTCATAACTGTCCACAGCATAACTATTAAAATAAACTACCAAATGCATCCATTTCATTGAACAATTCATTTCATTCTGAAAACCACTAGGCATCCATTTTATTAATACAAATTTCAAAAACTAGTAGGCATCCATAATGGCCCGATTCTGTAGTAGAATTGATAGACTTACCGAATGTGGCGGTATGTGAAGTCTTGGTGCCGTCTTTGAAATTCTTGCTTCCGGTCACGATGGTCTTCTTTGGTCCATCACCGTACATCGTAATGTTGACATATTTACTTGTCAGATTCACTGCCTCTTTGTAGATCCCCTCCTTGACGTAGATAACGTATCTATTTTTAAGAACATATTAACCTCCGCATTAGCTTAATCATCATCACTGGGAAATCATATATACGATGAAATTACCAACCCCGGGAGTAGAAAGAATTAGACTTACCTTCCACTATATTTTAGCGGCATATTCCTGATCGCCTCATTGATGGTGCCGAAATCCCCACTCCCATCCTTCGCCACCGTCACATTGGGCTTGAGCTTGAAATTGAGGTGCTCCTTAAGCAACCTACGATCCCCTTCAGAAACCCATGAGGGGTATCCTCGCTTCATGACCGGCCGGTGCTCCACCGACAGGAGGCGGCGACTCCACGACGGCACGCCGAGCATCGTCAGTAAGTCGGAAACCTGTCCGATCATGGCGAGCGCATTGCTCGTGAGCTCCTTCGTCGCCTTCATTGCACTCCTCATCTTGTTCTTGAGCTCACCCTCCGGGAACCCGTCGACGCACGTCTCCTGGTAGAAGTGGACGGCGCTCAGCCAGTTCTTCAGGTTGAGGGTCTGATCCGGTAGGTGCTCGAGGCCGGTGTCGATGATTCTGTTCAGCGTCTTCACAAGATCCTCCTTGGAATCATAGTACATCTCCCAGCAGTCGTTAA
This sequence comes from Elaeis guineensis, assembly GCF_000442705.2. NCBI lineage: Eukaryota > Viridiplantae > Streptophyta > Magnoliopsida > Arecales > Arecaceae > Elaeis > Elaeis guineensis. The sequence continues at coordinate 11,696,559 of NC_026005.2, read as the reverse complement.
TTGCATCCTGGACCCTGCTGTCGTTGGATTTGAAGACGCTAGATTGGGAGAAGGACCTGCTGGCCTCGTCGATCAGTGCCACGACGGCCGCCTTGAGAAGCTCTTTGGGGTCGGATGTGGTGGTGTTCGAGAACTTGGTCAGGCTCGTCTCGCAGGTCTGCTTGTAGTCGGTGCCGGCGCAGAGCATCTTCACTGCCTTGGTGGTGGAGCGCATCGTCCTGGTGTTTGGATCGGGTTTGTCGTCGGCCTGGTACACGGTGGTGGCCACCGTGCCGACCACCAAGAGGAGGAGGAGGATGGTGGAGGAGCCGGCGATCACCTTCTTCCTTCGCTGCTTCCGTTCGAGTTCGGAAGCCATGCTTTACCAGGAGACTATTGGAGCTGAACGAGTTGGCTGCTCCTCCCCCCTTCCCTCTGCCTCGAGGAGAGGTCCTGCCAAATAGTTTGGGGCAGAGAGAGCGAGAAAGGGGTGAAGAAGGAGAGAATGCCCGGGCTTTTATTTCATGACTCCCCCCCTTCTCATCACCTACGAGGGGTGGGGAGGGCTTGCAGGTTTTTATATGGTCTCACGGTCTTCGGAAGTTATTTCCTGTTTTGGAAGTTAGTTAGGGTCGGGGGGTAAATGGATGCATGGTGGACGTTTTAGCCGTTCTCCGCATTTGCCGCCCAAATCTGTCCATGCTTTGACCTGTCCCCACGTACAAAGATATCCTTAGCTTCTTGTTCAAACGGCATTCCTATGGTTGGCAAGGTTAGTCCACGACCAGCGTATTACCCGCGCGTTCCTCAGAATACATCTTTTGTATAAAAATATATAATATATAAAAAAATATTATTTTATATAAAACTAATCATTTTTTTAATTATCCAAAAAATCCAGATAGAATGCAATCAAAATAACACAAAGTAAAAAGCACAATAACAAAAGATCAAGAGGGAAATGGCCTGGGTTAGATCTGTGGAGGACGTCGAAGACGATGTAGGCGCATAGCCATAATTGTAAGGAGTGACGTTATAGACGTACATCCCCATCTTTCCTTTCATCAATAGGTTAAACGCCTCCTGCTTCGTCATCGAGTTCAATAGCACCAGCTCTGGCTTCCCCATGGTAGTCAACAAGGATCAAGATGAGAGAGAGAGATAGCAAAACCCCTATCCCTCTGCCCTAATATGCTCCTTCTTATCCAATCGTTTCTTGTATATATCGGCACTAATGCTCTTCAATGTACAAACTAAAACTTCAAAAGGAAAAGATCTCATCCTGTGCAGTACCATGCTAAACCTGAGCATGAAAAAACACACATTCTAAGATGGCCGTTTGGGTCCGATCTAATTATCCTTTAAGCTTTTTCGTGAACCGTCAAAGTTAAGAAAATTTATTACGATCCAATTACCTCCATCCATACCTAAATCAGAAAAATTTAGAAAGCCAAACACTAAGACATAGCGTATTAATTGCATACCATAAAATTCAAACATGATGTTTATAATCTTCCCGATGATGCTAGGTAATTTTCAAAGCATACACCATAAACGTCATATTAAATGCAGAAGAGTTTCCATCAAAAAGAAAATATGCAAGAATTATATATAGACGTGGCATATAGAGGCTTTGCCAACTTAGAGACAGTGCCTCCATTTTAATATATAATATTATCATAAAACCTCCATTTTAATATATATTATCATAAAGCCATGCAATGCGCGAGATACCATGTATAAATATTTTCAAAATATGTCATATATAAATATGACATAAATAAATTTCTAAATACTATTTAATATTTGTCAAATGCTATTTGTTCTTTCGAAGCATATATTTAAATACCATTTATCATTTTCATATACACTTGTCAAATATATTATATATATAGTTAATAGTTGCTGGAGGTTCCAAAAAATGCCATATATAAATATGGCATAAATACATTTCTAAATACTATTTATCCTTTCAAAATTAAATATATACTTAAATATTATTTATTATTTTCATAGATGTATGGCGAATATACCATGTATACACATGGAAAAATAGAGGCTCTATGTCTTCATATTCTAGCTAATCTTACATATATTTTAGAGTTTTAAATTCCTAACAATTCTATAGAAACTTAAATTTTTCCTTCCATATATATCTTACAATGGCACCCCAAAAAGTTTTTCATATTTTAAGAGCCCTAGTCAAACCTAATAACTATCTTTTTTTTAGAGTTTTAAATCTCCAAAAATTTTGTCTAATTTTGGACCTTTTCCTCTCAAGATCCTAGAATAAATAAAGAAAGAAATCTCTTTTATATTTATCTGAGGTCATAAATTAACCTTCAATTTATTATACACATACCATGTATAAACGTTTCAAAGATACACCATGTATAAATATGACATAAATATATTTTTTAAATATTATTTAATATTTATTAATTACTATTTTTCATTTTCATCTATAGATTGTAAATATATCATGTCTACACATGGCAGACATTCCAAAGATATACCTTATATAAATGTCACATAAATACGTTTTAATATTTATTAAATACAATTTGTCCAGTCAAAATATATACTTAAATACTATTTATTATTTTTCATGTACATTTGGTAAATATACCATATATACACGTGGCGAATCTGCCAGCATAGAGACCTCCGGTCCTTTACATACATATATATATATACATACATATATATATATATATATATATATATATATATATATATATATATGTATGTATGTATGTATGTATGTATGTATGTATGTATGTATGTATGTATGTGTATATATTAGATTACAGCATGCTAATGTGTTAAATTTTTGGCTAGTGTTTGGTATTTTCATAAATTGGAAGGTCAGTGTAGGAATCAGAAATTTAGCAGATGTCAAGGGGTGCGGATATGTATGTATATACGTATGTATGTATATATTTGTGTATGTATAAGGAACTACTAAGTGTTCCTGCATATGGAGCATTCTAATTTAAGGAACCTGACAGCCCAAATATCAAGATTCACAAAGGTGCTTCTCATATGATATGCTAAATCCCTTGCTTGCAACAAAACTATAATAATATATTCATGGGGCGGAAAGATAGCATTTCAGTTTGTGCGGTAATGCAACTATTCTAATTAAAAGGAAAAAGCATTAGGTGAATTGTTTGTGATCATGTCAATCAACGGATGGATCACTATTATCTCTTGAGTTTGAAATATTTTTCTCATTTTTTATAATTTTTTTGATCAAATGCCATTGCAATTATTTCAATTGGTTCACCTTCCTTATTTCTTTACCATAATCAAAAAGAGCTGAAACTTGGAGCATGTACACGAACACTTTGTTGGATTATTTTAAACTTATCATTAAATGATTTTGGAAAACTAAAAGACCTCTTGGAAAACTAAAGGGTCTCTTGGAAATCTGAAAGGCCTCCTTGTAAAAAGGAATAGGCTTCTTGATAGATGAAGAGTTAAATACATAGAATTCTGTAAATGCTCCTTAGTATTCCATGCATGAATTAAATATTATGGAATATAAAAAAGCATCTATAAATAGGAAGGTGATTTGCCCATTGTTGTAAGCGAAGCAAGTATTCTTCTTGTCATCTTTCCACCATAAGAGAAGAGTATTTATTATTTTTATATTTGAGATTCTTCAATTCTATCATTTGGTATCAGAGCCTTGTCTTGTTGAGAAGACTGATCCTAAGGGAAATGGCTAGTGATGGTGTGCAAATGCAAATCCCAAAGCTTACTAAAGAGAACTTTGGGAATTGGTGTATCCAGATGAAGTCATTGTTTGGCTCACAAGATCTATGGGAGATCGTTAATGATGGCTACACCGAGCCTACACCAGATCAAGAGAGAGGGTACAATCAAAATCAAAAGGAGACTTTGAGGGTTACAAGAAGGAGAGACAAGAAAGCTTTGTTTCAATTATATCAAGCCTTGGATGAGGTGACATTTGAAAGAATTGCTGAAGCAACTTCTGCAAAGCAAGCATGGGATACTCTCTCCATCATATTTAAAGAAGAAAAAGTGAAGCAAATCCGACTACAACAACTACGGGGAGAATTTGAAGTCGCCACCATGAAGGAGACGGAGAATATCTTCAACTACTTTTCTCAGATATTGATTATCGTAAATCAATTGAAGAGGAATGGAGAGAAGATAGATGATGTTCGAGTGGTGGAGAAGATACTTCGGTCTTTGATACTGAGGTTTGAGCATATTGTTGTCACTATTGAAGAAGCTAATGATGTGGATACTCTATCCATCAATGCGTTAATGGGTAAACTTCAAGTCCATGAATAAAAGAAGCAAAATAAAATTGAAGCAGCTAATACAGAGCAAATACTTCAATCAAAAGTGGAGGCCAAAGATCAAAAAGAAAAATGATCAAGGGCAATCTCAAGCATTTCGAGATGCTAGTAACAACATAAGAGATGGTGGAAACAACAACTGTGGTCGTGGTCGAGGCCATAGTCTTGGTCGAGGAGGCTACAATGGTGGAAGAGGCCGAACTCAAAATTTCAACAATGGAAGAGGTGGTAGAAGAGGTGAACATAGTCGAGATAAAAGATTAAATGGAGGTCATGACCAAGCAAGATCCAATGTTCAATGCTATAATTGCCACAAATATGGGCATTATAGCTATGAGTGTTGGAACAATGAGCAAAGTAACTACTCCGAATCCAAAAATCAAGAAGGAGAGCCAACTCTTCTTTTGGCATGCCAACAAAATGGAGATTTGAAGAATGTGTGGTTTCTTGACTCAGGAGCCACAAACCACATGTGTGGAAGAAAAGACCTATTCGTGGAGTTGCAAGAAGGAGTGCATGGTGATGTGAAGTTTGGAGATTTCTCCAAAGTTCCCGTCAAAGGAAGAGGCAAGATCATGATTCAACAAAAGAATGGTACGCCTGATTTTATTTCCAATGTATATTATGTGCCAGACTTGAAGAGTAATATTCTAAGTATTGGCCAACTTTTGGAGAAGGGTTATATAATTCATATGAAAGGGTCATCACTAACCTTAAGAGATTGAAATGGGAAGCTGATTGCTTGTGTCCTGATGGCAAAGAACAGGATGTTTCCTTTTCTCTTAAAGACAGATTCTCAAAAATGCTTACAAGTGGATATTAAGAATCCTTCTTGGCTTTGGCATCTCAGGCTTGGACATTTAAATTTTGAAAGTTTGAAATTGCTATCTAAAGATGGTATGGTGAAAGATCTTCTGCATATATATTATCCAAATGAAGTTTGTGAAAAGTGCACACTAGCAAAGCATACAAGAGCTCCCTTCAAAGGTGGAAAGTCTTGGAAAGCAATGAGACCATTGCAGTTGGTGCATACTGATATATGCAGCCCTCTTCCGGAATCTCATGGTGGTAACAAATATTTTATAACATTTGTTGATGATTTTAGTAGATTGTTGTGGGTTTATTTTCTTAAAGAAAAGTCGGCTGCACTCTCTACATTTAAAAATTTTAAATCTTTAGTTGAAAAAGAATGTAACTATAAAATACAAATTTTGAGATCCGATAGAGGTGGAGAATACATGTCAAATGCTTTCAGAAACTATTATGATGAAGAAGGAGTTCGACATCAATTCACTGCTCCATACTCTCCACAACAAAATGGAGTAGCCGAAAGGAAGAATCGGACCATCCTTGACATGACAAGAAGTATGTTGAAAGAGAAGAACCTTCCCGAGCAATTTTGGGCTGAAGCGGTGGCATGTGCAGCCTATCTCATCAATCGAATTCCGACAAAGTTCATAAAGGAATGACACCAAAGGAAGCTTGGAGTAGCTACAAGCCAGGAGTGAGCCACTTAAAGATTTTTGGGAGCATTGCTTATGCCCAAGTGCCACAAGAGAAGAGAAAAAAGCTTGATAATCGAAGTCAAAAGTGTATTTTCATAGGATATAGTGAGCAATCCAAAGCCTACAAGTTGTATGATCCAATGGCAAATAAAGTAATCATCAGTCGAGATGTAGTCTTCAAGGAAGATGATGTATGGGATTGGAGTGGCACAGATTCTCATACCAAATATGTACCACTTCATAATGAAGCTGAGGAAAACATAGAAGTGGAGGCTCTCCAACCAATATTATCACCAGCAAGATCATCTCCACCACCACAAGCTACACCGGCTTCTTCAAGTCATTCTATATCAACAAGAAGTCATGGAAGAAAGTTTAGAAGTCTTAATGATCTTTATGATGAAACAGAAGCAGTTGAACAAGTTGATTTATATTGTTTATTTGTTGATGTTGAACCTCTAACATTTGATGAAGCAGTACAGAAAGCTGAATGGAGAAAGGCAATGAAGGAGGAGATCCATGCCCTAGAGAAAAATAATACGTGGGAGTTAACTACACTTCCAAAAGGACAAAAGGCGATAGACGTTAAGTGGGTGTACAAAGTGAAGCACACTGCTAATGGAGAAGCAGAAAGATACAAACCTTGTTTTGTTGCCAAAGGCTACAAGCAAAAGAAGGGATTCGACTATGATGAAGTCTTTGCACCAGTTGCTCGACTTGACATCATGAAGCTTATCTTCTCACTTGCATCTCATCACAAGTGGAAGATGTACCATATAGATGTGAAGTCAGCATTTCTCAATGGCTACCTTGAAGAAGAAGTCTATATTAAGCAACCGGAGGGTTATATCCTTAAAGGCATGGAAGATAAAATGTATAAGTTACAAAAAGCTTTGTATAGGTTGAAGTAAGCATCCCGAGCATGGAATACACGGATCGATCATTATCTCCAAGGATACGGTTTTGTCAAGTGCCCCTATGAATATGCCACCTATGTGAAGAAAAAAAGAGATGATATTTGGATTATATGTTTATATGTAGATGACCTTCTTGTGACAGGTAGTAGCAAGAAAATGATTTATGAATTCAAAGCAGCTATGGGCAAGGAGTTTAAAATGACGGGTGGAGACTTGATGTCCTATTTTCTTGGCATCGAGGTAAAGCACAGAGAAGATAGCATTTTCATTTCTCAAGGGGGATATGCAAGAAATATTCTAAAAAAATTCAAAATGGAGAGTTGTAAGGAAGTAAACACCCCGGTGGCTTATGGAGAAAAACTTAATAAAGAAGGAAAAGGCAAGGAGGTGAACTCGATTCTCTTCAAAAGTCTTGTTAGAAGTCTTCGCTATCTCACTATAAGTCGGCCCCATATTGTTTATGGAGTTGGTTTGATTAGTAGATATATGGAGCATCCAAAGGAGTCACATTGGATGGCGGCAAAGAGGATTCTTAGATATCTTAAAGGAACTCTTGATCATGGTATGTTTTACGCTCATTCCAATGATGCAAGTTTAATTGATTTTTCTGATAGTGATTGAGGTGGAGATCTTGATGAATGGAAGAGCACTTCCGGTTATGTTTTTTTATTTTGGTGCTAATGCTTTCTTTTGGAGCTCAAAGAAGCAATCTATTGTGGCACTATCTACATGTGAGGCGGAGTATGTTGCAGCGGCATCATGTGTATGTAAGGCTATATGGTTGCGCAATTTGCTTGAAGAATTAGGTCATCCACAAAAAGAGCCTATAAAGATCAATGCTGATAACAAATCTGCTATTGAGCTAGCCAAGAATCCAGTCCAACATGGAAGAAGCAAACATATCGACACTAGATTTCATTTTCTTCGTGATCAAGTCAAAAAAAGAATTGTCGAGGTTGTGTATTGCAAATCAAAAGAATAAGTTGCTGATATATTTACAAAACCACTCAAAAGTGAATATTATCAAAGGCTGAGGAAGATGCTTGGAGTCATAGCACCAAGAACAAATTTAAGGAAAAAATTGTTGGATTATTTTAAACTTATCATTAAATGACTTTGGAAAACTAAAAGACCTCTTGGAAAACTAAAGGGTCTCTTGGAAATCTGAAAGGCCTCCTTGTAAAAAGGAATAGGCTTCTTGATAGATGAAGAGTTAAATACATAGAATTCTGTAAATGCTCCTTAGTATTCCATGCATGAATTAAATGTTATGGAATATAAAAAGACATATAGGCATCTATAAATAGGAAGGTGATTTGCCCATTGTTGTAAGCGAAGCAAGTATTCTTCTTGTCATCTTTCCACCATAAGAGAAGAGTGTTTATTATTTTTATATTTGAGATTCTTCAATTCTATCACACTTAAAGGAGAGACAAACGTAAGCCATGTATTTTATTGATTCTCATGATAGTATCCCATATTATCTTACATATTTTTTATTTTTGATTGACTTGTTACAAGTCTGACGTAGTATCACTATTGCAATGAATATTTGTTCGATTTTTGAAAGATAATAATGATATTTTTCTTTCTAAGGTTACCACGAAATCAAAAAAAAATATTGATACTTCCATAGGCCAAGCTATATACGGCCACCACGGAAGAAGGATTCACCTTTCTTCCTTCACACGAATCCACCGTTGGAGCAACCTACGGCACAGATGTGAAAAGCACTCGGAACTCTGTAAATTCAACCGCTGGCACAGCTCTGAAAGCTATAAATGGATGATCCAATGGTGGATTCATACGAAGGAAGTCGAAACCTTCCTTCTCCCACGTGAAAGATACGCCCCTGATCCAACGAAGAATTATATATAATATTATTGGCTACCCTATATGCGATTGTAGATTTATGCAGCCTGTGTCCAGGTATGAACCGGTGAACTGTGAACATAACATCTAACTCGTACATCAAGCCCGTAACGTGGCCATTGAACCCTGCCAGTGGCGTCAACCCCCAGACCTGTACTCGTCCAATCCTGGCAAGCTCAATCAACTCGGACCAACCCTAACGTGACAAATTTAACAAGTCATAGAGCCGCAGGGAGATGGGGGAAAACTGCAATATTAACTTGAATAGATGCAGGTCAGATCCAATTACAAAAACGACTACGCCTTGTTATTACGTGTGAAAGAACTTCTTGAGAAAAAAAAAAGGATACGGCTCTCATTACCATCAAAATGGCACGCAATACATAGAAGAGTAGTCCGGTACTAAAGTGGACAAATACATCAGACGTCGCCACCATGCACCCGGAATATATATAGTGATCAAGACGATAGACCCAAGGAGTAGGGAAATCCAGTAGAACCCAACCAATTTGAACCCCCAAGAAAGTTCCCGGGAGTGAACTTTTCTGCCTCTCCAGCATCGGTTATAACCTCATGTCCCTTCCACTTGACACGGCCTGCCGTGCCGGCACCGGCCCCGGTGTTCTTATACTCCCCATAATACAATGTGTCGAGCCCAAACGGGCCATTCCACTCATGCCAGCCGGCGGGATCGATCACGTCGCCGATCTCCGACTCCATTATCAGAGTCCTCGAGTACTCCTTCCATGGCCTCCCGAGGTACGAGCGGAACGAGCTTTTAACGGGCTCGAGGTCGGCGGCGGCGGTGATGCGGGAGCGGTGGATGGCGATGCCGGTAGGCTCGTCGGGGTCTTCGCGGCCATCGGCAGTGACCATGTTCTTCTGGTTGGCACCGGGTCGCCATAGCTGGATGTCGCAGTCCTGGAGGACGGTGGCGCCGTTGCCGAAGATGAAGTCGACGGTGCCCTGGATGAGACAGCTGCGGAAGAAGTGGCGGAGGGAGTGGAGGTAGAGGGTGTCCTGGTAGGCGATGATGTCGCAGTCGTAGAAGGCCGACAAGTCGGAGCTCACCCGGAGGGCCACCGCCTGGTGCTTCGAGGGGCCGGCCGTGTTCTGGATGCTGAGGCCGCGGGCTAGGAACCCTGCGCCCACCACGGCTGCATGGCCCAGGCAATATACGTGAAGTTAGGCCTGAAAGGATAATAAAACATATATAGGTGGCAGTACATGGGAATGTGTTCTCCCCTCCAATATGTTAGAAGAGGCGAGATACGTTCATCCACTACTCTTTTGTATCCCTTCTCAACCTTAAGTCGCCATGTCGGTGAGTTGGTATCGTAGAAAGCCAGTGAATTTAAGTGTTTTTTTTTTTTGGAGTAAAAAGAGCTAAACAACTATCTTGTTGAAGCGGGGCTCTAAGTGGTGATGATGTATCGCCTTACTGAGATTTACTGTCCATAATGGATCTGTTTTCCTTTATTTTTTAAAAAAATTCAGACATTTATTTCATTTGGGAGCTTCCAAACTCCTATTTCTTCAAGGTTAGCCTTGACGGCAGCATTCAAAACAAAGCTATCTTCAGTAGAGCAGGATGAGTAATTAGAGGTGCTAGCGGTGCTTTAATAGCTATAGGTGGAGTCCGCGTCTTTGATATTATGGTACTAATGATAGAGTTATATGTTGCAGAGGAAGCATTAGCATATATATGCACGCCATAGATATTTTGCAAGCCTCCTATATCATTTTTGAAGGGGATTCTTTAACAATTGTTAGATGGCTATCAGTCTTACCATCTTCTGAGATCTTCCCTCATCCATCAATACAGGAGTCTTGGCACGCACGAGGGCTACCTTGTTTTTCTTCAAGGTGAACCATGTTTATAGAAGTCAACAATGTTGCTAATTAAATGGCATCTTTGGTGGTCAACCAGATCAACCATGGAATTATATATGCAATAGTTGCTCCTACTTAGCTTTTAGACATTGTATAGTATGATCCTTATGGTTGTATTTATTCGAAAGTAGTATAAATTTCTGACATCTTACCAACAAAAAAAAGGGACTCAGTAACAAATTCTTTGTTTGACTACATATTTGGTGTTTAACCTTTACGTAAACAACAATTCATATTAATTCCTTGAATATAATCGTGTTCATGCTATCAAAATCAAAAAATAAGAATAAAATTAAAATTATCAATTAATAAAAATTCAATAAAAAATGAGTAATGTTATGGATCAAAAAATTATCTTTGGCATGCATACATACTCTTGCAAATGAATTTGCAATTTGTCTGCATAATTTTATATACTATTTTTCTGCATGCATTCCCTTATAAAAATATCTAAAATTATGTGTGTACCTATGCAAATTTACTATTTATATGTATATCTGTATGAATTTATTTTTTATGAATCTGCCAATATTATTGAATTATTGGTATATACATGTAAAAGAAGTAATATAAAAATGCATACACAACAACAAATAATCCACACAAACTTGCTATATGTACATATAACCTTATAATTTTTTTTTTTTGCATATATATGTTCTCACAAAAATGTACTGTTTTTATATATATCCATACATTTTTTTTTTGTTTACCCATCTACATTTATTAAGTTAAATATATACATGGCAAAAAGAATAATTTATAGAGGTATATATGTAAAAATAAATAATTTATAAGAGTTTACATACAAGTAGCAAATTTTTTAGGATATATATAATTGTAAATAGTTATAAAGATATATATGTAAAAAAAATAATTTATGAGTGTATATAGGTAAATAGTAAATTTATGAGAATATTTATATAGTTTAAAATATTTATCATGATTTATGAGGATTATACACTTAATTAAAATATCTAAAAAAATATTGAAATGGTGTGCAACACGTTGTAAGGTTGTTGGGAGGATCTCAATCCCACATCATCCGTCCAAACATTAATACTGCGATCATGGTGCGCATGGCGGCCTAATCTGTTTTCTTATTTATACAAGACCAGCTTTCCCCTCAAGAAAGGAGGACCTGCTGCGACGTGGTTAATTTTGTCAAAATCAAGTGAGTTTTCTAGTTAATTCCTGCTGGTACGCAAATATTTTTCAACCTAATTAACGTAATAATATCTCCTAGCAGATGGACCCATGCAAGTGAATGCGTCTCCCTCGTTCACCAGTAATTGGACAAAGGCACCGTACATCCCTCGCTCCCTTTCTCCACAAGGTGGTGGCAGCTCGAGTAAGGACGGACGGTACGTAGCTATTCACCGTACCCTAATTCTACGCCGTGTGAAGCCACAGATGGCCTCGTCTTCTCGCAAAATGAGTAGCTTTGGTGCTTTCTGACAGCCTACGATGCCTATTTAAAGTAGACTTTATTGCATGGTTATGGGCAGTGTGTTGGACTTTTTTGTCTTTCTTTTCCCTTCCTTTTACCAGGCTTACATTCTAGAATGGACGGAACCTTTCTAGTTGTATAATCATTAATTTTTTTAATTTTTTTCTTTAATGAGCACGGTGCATGATTTTGCGAACAATTTTTCCAGAGTCCTAGCGTTGTTTGATTTGATGCGTCTGGGCCACCTTACATTCGTAGTAGCCCAAAGCCTAGCTAGCAGAAAAAACGTATGAGAACAATCACCAAACCAGTGCTTAAATCGGTAAAAGAAACAACTCGGTTGGCGCCATGTGCAGTCCTGACGCCAACTCCAACCCTACTAGCTTCAGCTCGACACTTGAAAAAGAGATTTTCTTTACCCAAAAAAAGATTTCTTTTGTTTTTTTCTCTTCCAAAGAAAAGACTTTTGGAACAAAAGTGGACGCACCTTCACATGGAGGGGTCCACAAAAGCCTTTCACGCAACGAAACCCAATAAGCGTTCCCGAAATGCAGATTACAGAAACACGACCGATATATATATATATATATATATATAGTTTCAAGGATGGCCGGCAATGAGGCCCTTAAAGATTGGGTTTCTCTACGGAGGTTGATTGCCATTTAACACCAATTTTAAATCTATCATCATCGCAAATTCAACAAGCAGAATAAACTCTGTCAAATAGTTAACTGAACAGTATAGTTTATGTTTGATAGCTGAAAATCTATTTAAATTATTAATAATTTTTTAAAAAAATTTTATTAAATTATCACAGTTGATATATTTTTTGGATTGATAATTTAAATTATGAGGATTCTCTGAATTACTAAAGAAAAAATGATTATCCAGATTATCACGTATTTAATAATTTTATAATAATTTTTTTTAGATAAAAATATCTTCAAAAATTCAGACGATCTTCTTCCTTACGATGGGCAGTAGAAAGAGGGAAGGCCAAAACCGACGTCCTCTTTCACAAAATCCAACCGACAGCGACTTCAAAATCGATGAATCGGTGGGCCGCCGCAGTCTCTCAACCACCGGCCGTCAATAACTATTGGAAAGCAAAAAGAAAACACCGATCAAAGTGGGATCCAACGACCCCTCTCTCTCTTTTTTTTTGTTTGTTTGGTTAATCGGACCGCCGGCGAGCAGTGTCCGACACCACCGGCTGCCCAGATGTTGCCGTCGAGTCACCGCCGCCTCTCCGAATGGTGGCCTGCAGTCACTATGTAAAGAAGAAGGACACAGCGTGGAGGAGCCGGCTGTCCCTTTCTCCTTTTTTTTTGTTTGATATGAGAAATGAGAAGATCGGGCTTTGTGGAGATCAAGCGATGCTAGTCGCCGTTGGCAGCGCCGTGTCGGATGACCCCGAGGGGTGGGGTGCAGGGGATCGGTGCCGCGGGTGAGGGCGGCGGTGCATATAGGTGAAGGCGACGATAGAGGTGGCTGTGGAGGGCATGGGGTGCGGATTCGCTGGGGCGCCAGAAGATGGTGCAGGGGGTGGCACGAATGGTCAGGGGGCCAGAGGTAGTGCCAAAGACGTGACTGCCAGGGGTACGAGGGCAGGTGGCCAGAGGGATAAGGGCGGAGCAACTGGAGGTTGGAGGGATTGTGGCGTGCAGAGAAAGGAGAAGGAAGAAAAATAAGAATAAAAAAATAATAATAAAATATAATATATATATATATAATATAATATATTATATTATATATATAATATAATATATAATATATTTCATAATATATATTATATTTTTATTCTTTTATTTTGAAAATTTAAAAATTTTATGTATGGAGTGTAATTTTTAATAAATTTAATTTAAAAATATTTTAAAAATTTAATATTATATATGATTGTCATATCAAATATGTCAATCAAAATTTTTAATAATTTTATTATAATATTATCTATATATATTAAATATAATAATTAATATTATTAATAATTTATTTAAATTATAAATAATTTAAATAATCAAATAATTTAAATTATTGCTATCCGACAACGCACCAAATGCAATCTTGAGATAGGGGTAACTGTCACACATTCCTTTGAGTAAATCCAATTTAAGATGCAGTGCCATTTGATTGACAAATAATGTTCTAGCTTTATGATTTCAATGATCATTTAATTTTTTGTCCCTGCCCGTGTACACACTTGAATATAATATTATTTATAAAATAGTTGTAATATGTATTTGAACATGCATGTATAAATATGTGCAAAACATGGACTTAAATGTGCAGGTCTGGGAAATATTCTAAGTATTCAAGGACTAACATCAACCGACAAAACAGTATTAAAGTACCGCATGTTAAGTTCTCCTAGGATAACCAATATTTAATCAAAATGAAAAAAATGAGGCTTCACAGCTCAATTGACTGCCAGTCTCTGTTTGAGACAGTTATTTCCGGTTCTTAATTTCATGGTCATTTTATGTTTAATACCTGACTGGTTTATAAATTTGTCAAAAAAAAAAAAGAAAAAAATCAAATGGGGCATCAATGTGCAGAGAGACAAGCATCAAAAAACTCTGCAAAGAACGTCTAAACATAACAAAATGGAAGTCAATCAAGTAAATAGAGTCACACTAGCTAAAAGAGAGATCAAAGCAATGCTTGGAGGAAGAATGGACTGACCTAAGGTGGCGGAGTGGAAGGTGGTGCTCCCATCGACCACGTTCCGGCTGCCGGTGATGATGGTGGTTTTCCTCCCATCTCCGATGAACATCAAGTTCGTCTTCTTCTTCGGCACCTCCACATTCTCTTCATACGTCCCCGCCTTTATTCTTATCACCCACCTCGTCTTGCTCTTCGCCGGCGCCGCCGCCACAGCCTTCCCCACCGTCTTGTAATCCCCGCTTCCATCCGCCGCCACCACCGCATTCGCTTTCACCTCCCCAGCCGCCTGCAGCAGCCGCCTCCTATCCTTCTTCTCGATCCAATCCGGCAACCCCTCCTCATCTATATTGAACCCCAACATCCGCCGCCCCCGGGTGCCGATGCTGCCGTCGACCACTGCCTCGGCAGCGGCAATGTCGGCCCCGGTCATGTTCTTGATCATGGCGAGGGCGTTGCGGCACATGCGCGTCACGTGCATGAGCCCGGAGACGAGCTCGCTGCGGAGGCGGCGGTCGACGTCTCCGTGGGAGAAGCCATCGGCGCACGATTCCTGGTTGGTCATGGCGGCGCTGACCAGAATTTCAAGGTCGAGGGCGTGCCGACGGAGGGGCTTGCCGGCGGGGTATGCCCGGAGGTCGGCGTCGGTGAGGCGGAGCTCGTCAAGCGACTCGTCGAACATTTCGAGGCAGTCATGGAGGGCGGTGCGCTCCCGGGCGGTGAGGTTGGCGGCGGCGGCGGAGAGCCGCTCGACGTGGCGGAAGGAGCGCTCGATGGCGGTGATGGTGAGGTTGAGGGAGGCGTGGATGACGTCCTTGGGTTTGGAGATGGTGTGGACTAGTGGCGGGGTGGCGGCGATGGCGGAGTAGCAGAGGTCGGGAAAGCGGGCGGAGCGGCAGGAGGAGCGGAGGATGGCGTGGGAGACCGTGGGATCGTCGGAAGAGGCGGTGGCGGTGCGGCGGGCGATGAGAATGGAGGTGGTGGTGATGAGGGCAGCGAGGACGAGGAAGGAGGTGAGGAGGAGCTTCCTCCTCTTCTTTGGGTTGGAATCGGAGTTATGGTGGGTTGTCATGTTCTGGTCCCTTCTTTTGAGAGAGTGGAGACTGGGAACGGAAGCAGTTTGGATGAGAGAATCGTCGTTTTTATGGTGAGCAAGAAGTGGGGCTAACCGATCCTCCCATCTACCGACATGGAGCCTAACTCGTGCTCTTCTACTTTCCAGTGATGGATTTGAAACGGAAGCCTGTACAGTGGTGCAGCTTTTACTTTGTACACAGAGCAGAGTAGAAATTATCAATAGCCATCTTGAAGGTGGACAGTTCTTCTTCGTTATTATAAAATATCATATCTCGCATTAACGATTTCTCGTCGTAGCCATCCCTTGAAGGCTATCTACTATGGTACTGTACATTTTTTGGTGCAAAAGGATCCGATCGATCTCTATAAATTTAGATTCCGCATCTCCAAAATTTACTTTTTTTTTCTATGCTCTCCTCCTCCAATATTACATGTTTTGTTCTCTTTGAAGTAATTTTTAAATTTGTTATTTTACTGAAGTGCGTGCAAATTGCAATGCTACTTCACGTTTACAAACTCTCTCTCATGATATAGGTTTCCAATATATCTCCGAGGCCAGAGACATGTACCAGGCCATTTATTAATTGTGGGGAGTCCAGGCCCAGCGACTCTTAAGTGAGTTGGGTTTGGCATTTCAATCTGATCGAACGCAGGTGGATTTTTGCAAACGTGTCCGGCATAAGAAAAAATACGATTTTTCTTTGCGTTTGTGATTTGCGCCTTGACTTGAAAGGGGTTTTGTTGGTTTTAACTTGTGTCAACTACTTGTTGATTGGATTAATCCGAGCATGAGTTGTCTGCATATGCGATAATATACCGAGACAACGACATGTAACAAGTTGTCTCTTGTTAGCATGCTGCGTAGAAAACGTGGAGGTTCATGCTAGCTCCAAAAGAGAGTTGTCACCCCACAACCAGATCATGTAGTAGTTGGAGAGAGAGAGAGAGAGGGAGAGACATATAGCTCTCTGTCGTCAGCTTGTTCCTTGGAACAACATCCATCACATGGCCTTTTAGCTTGCATGCCTAAGAAAAGATAAAAGATAAAAAGGCCCATGTGGGCTCTGATCAAAGGAACTTAATGTGGAACCCAACGTGCCTCGTTTCCACCGGGAATGAGCACTCGGACATTTTAACAATTTGAACCTACTTTAATTCTGCACCAGAATAGATGCGTGACAACCCTGCAAGTGTGGTGGCATGGATTCCATGTTTTAGTTTTACATATTCCTTTTTTTTGGCATGGATTCCGCGCGTTTCCGGAGAAAATAAAATATCGGAATACCCGATTCCATTATCTCCATCTGCCTGTCTTGGCGTGGATGTGGCAATTTCGGTAATGTATTGTAGTCTTCAGTCTTTCAAACATATTTACAATCAATTATACTAATTGCTTGTAAATATAAATTAGTATGGGACTCGACAACAGATGTTTCTGCTGAATTTTTAAATATTTTATATCGGGACTCTTGCAATTGTATATATACAATATACCTAAATGGTATAATATATTTAATAAATATATTATCAAAAGAATACTAATATGCATTCATGTTTTCATACCTTTGTTTAAACGTAACATTGCCGGACCTGAGAGTGCTTGCGCAAAGTTTTCTTTTGTTGTTCGCATAATTTTTTCTTATCAAAATTTTAAAAATGATGGGTAATATATCTAGACCATCCTCAAAGAAATTGGCAAAATATGATATTATTATTTATTTTATTTCTTAAAAATTATCTTATATTTCATATACAGGTAATGTTGTTCATGCTAAAAGTAATGTTTTGATAAAAAGGGATATGCACTTGGATTGAATTTTGTAATAGTGATAATTAATGTCAATATATTTACCATTGCAGTATGTTTACACATGGTTCTTCTACACATCCAAAATGTAGAAGCAACCCCATCATAGCCATCATTTTTCATGAATATATATACTAATCTTGGCACTAGTAACTAGGTTCATCGTGACAATATATCATGTAAATGGTTCTTTTATATATTCGAGATCATAAAAATATCTCCTTCATAGCCACCAATTTTCAGGAATATATACTAATCTTGGCATTAGTAACTAGAGATGGAAATGGATAGCTCCGGCATCATAGAGTTATGTTTTGGATCTGACCCAAAATGTTTCAATCTCGAGTTATAGGACTGGAGCTTCAATTAGAGCCCGACTTGGCACAGCCTGGTCCAATCTCTAACCTTTCTCTCTCTATTCTAATTTCTTCCGCAACCCGCACCAACACACAACCACCCCCCCCCCCTTCCTTCCACCCAAACCTCCTAATCTTTCTCCACTCTTTGACTCGCGGCCACCCCCTCCCCCCCTCCTCAGCCCTTCTTCTCTTTCCCTCTCTTGGCCTCTCTGATCTCTCTTCTATCTCACATTTCTCTCCTCTCCCTCTTTCTTTCTCTTGCTCTCACTCCATAAGCAAGATATATTGAGATTTGATATCTCGAGATTCGATCCACACTGAGTCCACAGCGAGGTCCAAGATGACGAACGGAGTCCAACGAGCTCAAGAACAGTCTAAGCGAAATCCAGACAGTAAAAATACGGATGAAAGAAACTCGAACCAGATAGCACGATGCACGAGGCGGTGGAGGCCGATGGTGGCACGGTCGGGCTTGGCGAAGATGCATGCGCGTAGGTGCACATGGTCCAGCGCGCAGGCGGGCCCAGTGCAAGCGCGCACATGTGCCAGCCCAGCGCATGTGGGTGCCCAAGCCTAGCGCCCTGCACGGTCCATCATCGACCACAGGGTGCTGGGTGGTCCATGGAGGCCGCATGGATCGATCACGTGGTCTACGGATATTTTTACGCAATTCGATGGTTTAGATTTATCATGCCATCGTGATCGAACGGCTGAAACTCAATTCGGACATGATCAGGCATGATCAGAGGCTGTAGTGTGTGATCGGACGGCTCTGGTGCGAGCCGGTTACGATTGGACGGCCACAGATTGTACTAGAGTTGATTGGGACTTTATATGCCTATTGTAACAGTATTTTTGAGATTCTTGAACCTATATAGCTCTGATTGATGAGCCGTTTGTTGCATTGGATAGTTGGTGACGTCCTAAAGGTGCAGAAAGGTTTCAAGAGATGTTTCAGAGAATTTTTATAAGAATTTTGAGACTTATTATTGAGAGACTCTTTTATAAAGGTTGAATAGTGAGTTCTTCTTGTATTGATTTTATTTTATTCTCTCATAGTGAAGCTTGCACGTCCTGTAGAGGTAGGCTTGAGGCTGATCTATATATTTGTATTATATTTCTTATTTTGTTTCTTCTTTTTTTCTGCTGTACCGTATGGTATTGGATCCTGTACAATAATTAGTATCAGAGCAAGGTGGTGCTAGAGCATAGGTTGCAGCGATGGTGATCGAAATAAAAGATGGAGAAGATAAGCACAATCAAGATAGAGATCAATAGGTTTGATGAAAAGAGTAATTTCTCCTTATAGCAGGCAAGGATGAAAGACGTGCTCATCTAGCAAAAATTGATTGATGTTCTCTTGTGCAAGGAGAAGTCGACTACTATGGAGGTACAGGATTGGAGGTGGCTCCACATGCAGACGGTGAGTACGATCCACTTGTACCTAATGAATGAGGTGGTGATCCATGTACTTGGCTAGACTTTTTCAATGATGCTATGGTCGAAGCTCAAGGAGTTGTACATGGCGAAGTCTCTCACCAATATTCTCTTTCTCTGGAGATAGTTCTACCAGCTGTGGATGACTGAAGGACAGAGCATGCAAGAGCATCTCAACCACTTCCAAAAGATCTTCACCGATCTCTTCAGCGTTGGCGAGAAAGTTGAGGAGAAGACTAGGGCACTGGTCTTGCTAAAATCGCTTCTCTCTTCGTATGAGTTTTTTGTGACTGCTCTTCTAGTGAAAAAAAGCACTATCAAGATAGACGAGGTCACTGTGGTGATTCTCTAGAATGAGATTCTCAAGAAGGAGGACCTAGCTTCGAGTTCAGGCGGTAGCTCAGCTTTAGTGGTTTTTGGAGGGACAGGAGGCGGCAGACAGAATGACAGGAGATCGCGATGAGGATAGTTAAAGTCTAAGATGAGAGACTTGAGCAAGATCAGATATTATCGATGTGACGAGTTGGGACATTTAGCAGAGATTGTCCTCAATTTAGAGATCGGATGAGGGCTATTGTAGCGACGGTCAGTAGCGAGTCAGAGGATGATGTCCTAGAGATATCTGACGAGATATCTACTTCTTTCCAGTAGTAAATTTTAGATTTTGTATGTATCTATCATGTATGTTGCAGAGAGGAGTAGTTTGATTCCCTAGAGAGCAGTGAGGGTACTATTTATCTACCGGATGGATCGAGCTATGCGATCAAAGTTATTGGAACGATCAGCTGGAGGACACATGATTGTATAGTGAGAAGATTGGAGGAGGTCCGATACATACCCAATTTCAGATAGAATCTTATCTTACGGAGTAGACTGGATTCGAGAGGCTATAGGATGGTAACTAATGGAGAAATCCTGAAGGTGTTGCGCGGCGATAGAGTTATTCTGGAGGAAAAGAAGAGGACGGGAGGACATTACTACCTGACGAGAAGCCCATTACGAGGTGGAGTTTCAGGAGTCAGAAGGAGCCCAAAACGAGGTGGAGCTCCAGGTGAAGGTGGATCGGACACTAGACAGGAGACTCGGAAGGACGAGAGACGACATCGTAGGATGATATTCCTATTGCTGCAGGATGATATCCCGAGCAGGATCAAAGTAGACACAGCCCATGATAGAGGTAAGATCGAATGATCTGACTCGACTCCCATATTTGCCTATCCATGAGACAGCAGGCATGCCCTAGGGTGTAGGGTGAGACGGATCACAGGTTCTCAGAGACAGATGGAGGTCGAATATCGAGTCGAGATAGAGATTGTTGAGATTTGATGTCTCAAGATTCGATCCACACTGAGTCCACAACGAGGTTCAGGACGACAAATGGAGTCTAATGAGTTTTAGAACAGTTCAAACGGAGTCCAGAAGGTGAAGATACGTGCAAAAAAAGCTCGAAGCAGATGGCACGATGCACGAGATGGCGGAGGCCGACAGTAGTGTGGTCGGGCCCGGTGGAGATGCGCACGCGGCCTAATGCACAGGCGGGTCCAGTGCGAGCGCACGTGGGTAGGTCCAGTACATGTGGGCGCCCAGGTCTAGTGCCCTACGTGGTCCACCGTGGACCGCAGGGTGCTGGGTGGTCTATGGAGACCGCGTGCACCGATCATGCAGTCCATCCACGGTCTATGGATGTTTTTATGCGATCTGACGGTCCAGATCACATGCAGTCATGATCGGATGGTTGGAACTCAATCTAAGCGTGATCAGGCGTGATTAGAGGCTCTAGTGTATGATTGGATGGCTCTGGTGCAAATCGATTACGATCGGATGGCCATGGATTGTTCTAAAGTTGATTGGGACTCTGTATTTCTATTGTAACAGTGTCTTTGAGATTTTGGAATCTATATAGCTCTGATTGATGAGCCGTTTATTGCATTGGATAGCTGGTGATGTCTTAGAGGTGTAGAAAGACTTCAAGAGAGATTTTATAGAGCTTTTGTGAGAGTTTTGAAATTTCTTGTTGAGAGACTCTTATACAAAGATTGAGTGGTGAGTTTTTTTATATTGTTTTTGTTTTATTCTCTCATAGTGAAGCTTGCACGCCCCATAGAGATAGGTTTGAGGTCAATCTACGTATTTGTATTGTGCTTTTTTTTTTTTTTTTTGCTGCACCATGTGGTATCGGATCCTGCACAATAGGATGAGGAGGGTGGAAGGCACATCGATGGCAATGACAACCTTTTACTTTCAGTAGTTGTAAGGATTTGGGACCAGGTCAAGCCCAGCCTTTCAACAAGGTTAGGCTCAATTTGTTCTAGCTTCGATCTTCAGTCAGAGCCTAATAAGACTTTTTGGGCCTAGCTTGTCTTGGAATCTAGAATTTTTTTCAAGCTAGGTCTGAGCAATAGGAAAACTCAATTCAATTCAGCCTAGTTCCAACCCCAGTTCCAGCATTATATAATACGACTACACATTATGCACCAATTTTGGCACTAGATATGCTATCAACTCAAGGTTGCAATAGATTTTGGGGAATTACAATCTCTTGAACTTTGTCCAGGTTCCAAGGCACTTATAATAGATTGGGGTGTACAAAAGTTATCTCATTTTCTTGCTCTCATCCTAGAGAGAATCCTTTTCACGTTCTAAGAATGACACTTCTCGATCTCTTCTCCAAATATTCTCCTTGCTTAGGTGCAAGAACTCATCTTTCTTAGCGTCTAGCTAAATCCTTTTGTTTCTTGAAATTCTTCATAAAATCTTTGTTAGAGCTTGTTGTAAGTCAAGATAAAAGCAAGAAATATGAGAAGCTTTATTGAAATACCATCTTTGGCATCACGTCTCCATGTGATATTTTCTAAATCTGTCGAGAAACAAATATACAATGATAACAATAATGCCAACATAGGCCTTGTGTCTATAATTTTTACCAACTTTATGCTTCTCTCTTTTTTTAAGGAATTTACACCCATTAGAATTTTTGTAGTCACATTCTTGACATCAAAGTTCATAATTTTTTTTTCAAGGAAATTCTTGCACTTCATATTGAGAAGCTCCTTCAAATTAAGGAGGGGTGCACTTACTTGGCCATGCTTGACTCAAGGTTTAGGCAAAGGATTCCTGGGAGGCGATTTGAGCTGACCTAGTGATAATATAAGAAAATAGAAAGGAAAATAAAGAGAAAAAAAGAGGAACATTCAAACTTAGGACATATTTAGTTGGAGAATTGGATTGAATGGAAATAGGAATGTGATTTCCATTTTAACTATTTGGTTGGAGGAAGTTTCGTTTCATTTCGGTTCCAGAGGATCGAAATGTCTCAAATCCTCCCAAACCCAATTTCTATTTTTCTTTGATATTCAAATTCATTCTGATTTTGATTTTGGTCAAGAATCAAACATATTAGGCGATAAGGCTATTCCTATTCCGCTTCCTTCTCAACCCAACATTAGTGGGTCATTATTAAGCAATATTGTAATTTGGACCATAGTTTAATTTTGGCTTGAATCTAGTTTCCATTTAGTTCAAACTCGTCTCCTCCCTTATGCACTCCACAACATAGCCTTGCTTGGTAGGTCGATTAAATTGATCCTCATCTTGGTTATACAGTTGTGATATTAATTTTTGAAAAATAATTTCAAAGTAATGACCACTAGCATTGTGATCAGCAACTCACAACTCTCGTTAAACATATTTGAAAACTATATATATATATATATATAAAATAATATTCTATGAAGGAGTATTAAAGTACTGCCAACTTAGTTTTTCAAATGAGTTTTGTTGTGCCATCTGGAAAGAACACTTCTTCATATTAAATTATCTTATTAATATATGGTGTTATTATATTCTTATAATTAAAATATATTTATATAGGTAGTTGAGAATACGAAGTGATTCTAACAATTTGAATGAATATTATTTTATTATTTAAATATAATTTTTTTTTCAATTCGATCATAAAAAAAATTTATTTTTATACATCCTTACATGGGTCTTTGGCTAGTTTCTACGTATAATAATCAGTAAAGCAAAAGGTAGATTAAAATTCTCACATGTGCCATGGTTTATGAAAGGTTCGCATTGTACATTGCAAAACAAAGATGGCCCTCTGTGTATAAGCTATTCATGATTGTTATGACATGATATGGTAACATAAAAATATTGCCCACATAACTAAAAATCCAGATAAAATGATAATAAGTTTATAAAAAAATAATATGCGATTCTTATGTTCTCTCAATCAGGTGTATTTCACAATGCCACTTAAAAGAAAAGGTGAAATAACTCTTTTGCATGAAATTTGTGTATTATCATAATATTTATTATTTTGTAAAAACCTAGTCTACGAGAGTTGTTGTTGTTATATTATTATTATTACTTGACTGAGGAAAAAGAAAACAAAGGGATTTTCACTTTTCACAAAGAAAATTCTATGAAGGGGACCGAAGCGGACCAGTTCCGGAGTGGGTAAGAGGACCGGTCTGGTTCGGTCCGCTTTTCTTTTACCGGGTCGGGAGGCGTAACAAAAACGAAAAGCCGCATGAAAGGCGCGGCTTTGCCGTTTCGCCGTTCACAGCTGATCGCCAAAAGCGAGAAGGATCTAGGGCTGGGCCTGCGAACCCCTCCGCCGGAACGAAGCCAGTTCTAAGGGTTCTAGGGGAGCTAGGGTTTCGTATTCGCTTTTTGAAGTCAGTTCCCTCCACGAAACCTCCCGCGCAACATCGCCGGTCGTGGTTCCAAGGTCTGAATCTTTCTTCGGCTCCAAACTTTCTATCTCATTCCCTTTTCTGAATTTAATGCTTCTCATGTTAGTTTATCTGGTCGATAATTTTTTTTTTTTTTTTTAACTTAAAGAAAACGATAGAGTGGTGGAAATAAAAAAAAAAGAAAAAAGATTAGACTTTGTGGTGCGGTAGAAGTTGAAGTGCATCATCAAATTTATGGCCCAAAAAATAAGAATTTTTCTGCAACTCTAATGGATAATTCTGGTTAAGATATTGTTTTGTATGACAAATAAGATTTCTCCATGCCTTCGATTCAGAATGCTAGTATGTCTGATACTGCAGGCAATTTGATGAAAGAAACAAATATATTTTTTTTAAAAATAATGTTTCTATCCCCTCCTTATGTGCTTATTTATCTCCATGTTCTATCTAATTCGTTTAAGTACTGAATTGCCAAAATTGATAAATAAACTTAAAATCAAGTAAATGATTGCAATGCGGTTGGTTTTTGTAAGGTTGAACCGAATAGGATATGTTTTGCTGCTTAAATTATTCTAATGTATAGATTTGTTGGGAGGATAGCTTGTAATATGTGCTGGGAAATAGTAACTTTTTTCCATGATAAAAAGATGACAATTGCAACATGATGAGTTGCACTGCTTAATTGAATTTCCTCTATTTGCTTATTCTAGTACAATATTACTTTTTGGAGTTTAAATATGCTGATTTTTCAAATTTTCAGTTGTTGTACCGTGTTTGATCGAACATTTTATGGCTTGTTTTGGTTCAAAAACCCTTCGACGGAAAGAACTCAAATCAAATACTTCATTGGATATGGGTGAAGAGGAGGAATTATCCAGGAGAAGAGGAAAGAAGAGGGATAAAAATAAAAAGCCTAGAAAAGGGCCACTCAATGTGGCTGAGGATTTCTCATCGAAGCAAGGGGGAATCAAAAAGAACAAGAGTAAGAAGCAGAGCAGAGGGCATTCAAATGCAGTTAAAGATGGTTCCCCTAAAAACTCATCAAGGGTAGCCTGCAAAAGTGTGAAAACTAAGGGGTCCTTGAAGCATCATTATCCATCAGAACCAAAAGCCCCCACACTCAGGTTCGAGTCAACTCTTTTATGGTACTTCTCGCATGAGTTCTGGTGTTTGTATTCAAATTTAACACCACAAATTCCAGTTCTTCCTTGATATTAAGCCGAGACATTATATTTTCTTGGCATGATTACCCATTAACAAAGGCTACTTATTTCTGATAAATCATTTATTCATTCTAGCTGATGGATCACAGCTGTCATGCAGAAAAAAGGTTGATCCAGAAACTGCAAAGTACTTCTCAGAAATTGCAAATCTATTTGAAAATGGTGGCGTTGACTTGGAGGAGCATTCTGCCATCTGTGGCAATGCCTTAGAAGAAACTAGAGGGAAAGAAGTGGAACTCGCAACCGACATGATTATTAGTCACACCTTGCAAAATCTTCTACAAGGTTGTGATTCGGATCAGCTATGTGGGTTTCTACAAAACTGTGCAAAAGAATTTCCTGCCATTGCAATGGATAAGTTTGGATCTCATGTGGCTGAGACAGCTCTCAAGTCTGTAGCCACACATCTTCTGGATGAAGGATCCTATTCTTATATCGAAGAAACATTGACCAAGTTATGTCAGGTATATCTTATATGCTTACTAAGTTCTCATTGAGGGTATTCTTGTACTAATTCACATCTTTATGTTCTGTCAGATGGTTGTTCTTGATGCTGTCAATGTGATGTGCAGCCACTGTGGATCTCATGTCCTCCGAAGTCTTCTTTGTCTTTGTAAGGGAGTTCCATTAGATTCCTTGGAAGAATTTCATGTTACTAAGTCATCTGCTGTTCTCGCTGAACGGTTGAATTGTGGGCCAGCACAATCAAGTGGAAAGAATTCCAAGAATTTTCAACATGGGTTTGCTGTTACATTTAAATTTCTCGTCAGGGAATTGCTAAACCATGCCAAAGACGAGATTGCAACTCTAAGACTCAACAAGTATAGCAGTTTGGTTTTGCAGGCATGTGTTCCATCACATGACATAAATAGTGTTTGTATGTGACTGTTATTATATGGTGGCTTTTGTGTTATTTATTAATTACATCATTTGCAGAGTGCATTAAAGTTGTCAGTTGGGGATGATCAAGAATTGTTGCATGCAATTTTGATCGTTCTTGGTTGCTATGAGGAAAACATTGCTCAGGAAAATATCATTGACAGTGCAAGAAAACAAGAAATTATAGTTTTGCTTGAGGATACTGCTTCTAGCCATCTATTGGAGGTGCTTTTCTCATCCTTCTGATTTAATAATCTATTATACTTGCTCAAAATTGACATCTTAATGCAAAAGTTTTTTCTCGTATGTCTTTCTGTGGACTTAGTGTTTCCACTTGTACTCTCATATATACTTTAAGAATAATATTTTGGATTTTGTTTCTATCGCTGGTGAGTGCAATTTCTTATGTAATTTTGTTTGAAATTTAAACTCTTGTGCATACACCTCATGTTAAATCGAAACTATTTAACTTACCTTTACTTGCTATATTCCTTCATAGTTTGGAACAGTGACATGTAACAACTTAGTTTTGGTTTAGTAATGTACGTTTAAGGCACTAATTGCTGGTTTATGTGCATCATTGTACACCATGTTGGAGTGCCAACACCTCATTATACATCATATTTGGTTAATTTGATCCTAAATCAGTTTCTGGGACGAATACTTTACAAACAAATTACTGTGAGTGACTTACAAAGTTTATGATCCTCAACTGTTAATCTATGAGAATTACTGAATGCTTATACCTTCAGATATTACTTATAGTCCTGTCTACCATGTTATCGGGTGGATATATACTTACTGCATCCTGGTTTTGTTGAGTAAGGGATGATATCATGATATCTTCTTAATCATCATTCATATTAGTGTAACATCACGTGGATAAGGCACTAAGTGGGTATACTAACTGAATAAATAATTACCTGAATAATTGCAGTTGCTGATTTGTGCCCTTATTTAAGTTAATATTCATGATTATGTTGTTAACAGCTACCATGGGTACTTTATGGGCATACTAATGATGTTAATAACTGTCATACTGGTCTCTATTTGGTTTTCTCAATACTTTTAAAGATATGTATACATATTGATATGAAGGGTGCATTTGGTTTGCAACTGGAATCGGAATTGGAATAGGTCGGAATGGGAATCAGAATGACCATATTCCCCAACTTGTTTGGTTCGTACCTGAAATTGGAATTGGAAAACCAATGATGTAGAGGGGTGTTTTTTGAAAAATCAATGAAATAGAGGGGTATTTCTAGAAAATCAATTTTTAAAGTAAACTTAGTGGAATGGGATTTGCATACCAGGGGGAGAGCTGGGATTGGGTTTTGGGGATTGGGGCACTCCCATTCTCCCTTGGAATGAGAATGAGACTCCCCCAAATCAAAAAGGCTGGAGTGGGAGTCACTCATTCCTATTTCCATTCCAGCGCCCAACTCCCCCCAACCAAACATGTCCTAAGTAGTATTATATTCTAGTAACTATGAATTTGTTATGTAACACCATTATTCTGCTGATGTTACTTGCTATTTTTCAGCCAATAGCAATTGTTATAGCTCATTTTTCTCTTATTTTTTGCAAGCATTTTTTATTTTAAAAAAATATAGTCGAAGGCTGGATTGAGTGAATGAGGCTGTCATTTTTGTTATACAGTTTATAATGGTAAACTTGGGGCTGTCGTGATGGGATAATGATATTTTTGAAATCTCTTTTTCCACTCTGTTCTTTTGTCTCTCTGCAGGAAACTATGACTTTGACTCCCTAGATGCTAGGATCTTTTAGGCTTAAATTAACCTGCCTACTGGCATGGTCGCGAGTTGCCTGGATGCTTGTAGGGCTCATAGGCACATGATCAAGGCTTGCAAAGATTAGAAGTTAGATTTCTGCATTATTTAGCTAGTTATTATTGTGAGTATGCAATTCTTGTGCTCTTGGGGTAAAGGGATGTTAGTAGTTCGGAGGTAGGGATGTTAGTGGCTTGCTTGATATTATAATTTATAAACTTAACTGGCTCGGAAATAGGGTGGTGCCCATGGTTTGGATGGGTGTCTTTAGAGGGTTAAGCCATTCCAAATGTCAAGCCTAGGTTTGTTGTTGGTGGAGCAAATAAAGTGAAAATTTGTTGAGGTGAGTTTTTTTGATTCTAACCTTTTGAAAATTTGCTTTCCACCATTTTTATTCTGACAAGAATATTCCTCCACAAAAATTTCTACAGAGGCATTGGATTGGATGTCAAGCAAAATGAATCTAGCACAGTCTAAACCACAATTCCTTGGGTTTAATCTGGTTAAATTGTTGTCACTTTCGTATAGTGAGTGTTAGATTGGCTACTGCCACATACCTTGTGGTCCCATACTAGTTGGATGAGGCTGCCCATCAAATCTCACTTAGCATAAGCATATGTCAGAAAGATCTCCATTCTTCCAATCATATCCCATACCTCACAAAATGTGCGACTTATCAAAGTTGTGGAAGCTTCCAATTGTTCCTAGATTTTACTATTCACATGCTCTCAGCTGGGCTTCTTCCACAAGGAATGGGCACATTATGCCCCAATCCCTCACATCACTGTGAAGTCTGATTCTTTTTTTTCTCTCCCTCACTAGGAACAATTGATTCAACTTAACATAATAATCTAGTTTTAGAGTTATCTGTTAAGAGCT